>NC_138038.1:45149026-45403360 GCF_964106645.2 Podarcis pityusensis | reverse complement strand
GTGGGAAAAAAGAATCAACAAGCAAGCCTGAAAGGATTATAAGCTCCTCTGTGCTCTATAGACAACTAGGCTGGACTCTGTTACTTATCAGTTATCAGTTTCCCTCTTTCATATCAAACCACTGCATCTTATTTGGCATCCAAGCATTCTGTTGTGACAATGTTCAAGCTAACAATAAGGTGGATACATGTCCCTTACAGCTACCACCCAATTTGTCTTGTTCAGATCAGGTGGAGGAGAGGAATAATACTGTCGAGAGAAGCAGGGGAGTCCATGCCCACAAGGGTATTTGCCATCAGGATGTTGCTCCTGCTGCTTCTGCTGCTCCCCAATATAGTGTCCCAAGTACAAAGCGCTCAATGCGCAACAAATAATCCTGTTCATGTTCCACACGAGTGGTATGAGCCAGGTGACCTGGTCATTGGCGCCATGGCATCTCATATCTATTACATAGTCCCCAAATTATCCTTCAAGAAACACCCTTCCCAGGACTTCATTGATGCGCCACTGTAAGTAACCGTTAACTAATATTATTTAATTATTCCTTATATGCTATATCTGACTAAAAATAACTTTGATTGATTGGGGAGGAAGATAGCTTTAGAACTTTATTTTTTAAATGTGTGGAGAGATTTTATTAGAAATCTGTGCATATAGGCTATGTGCATACTGTCAATGAACAATAAGCTTTTTTTGAGTCAAATTGTGTAAAGAGAGATAGGGAAGAGAGTAGGAGAAAGAGAAAAGAGATGGCATAAAAAATAGGGAAAGCATATAGCAAAGTAGTATGGTACTCAACTTTTTTGATGATACTCAAATTTTCAAGGTGGTGAAAACAAACACGGGTTGCTGAAGATATGAAGAAACAGCTTTTTTAATTACACAGTATTCTTAGATTGCCCAAATAAGTAAGTAAACTTCACTGACTTCATGCTCTCTTTATAAGCAGGCAGGTGAATCTCTCCTATCTAGATTCTGTGCACTGTTTAATTTCCCTATCAAACAAAATCTCACTTCATTTGCAGGGTGTTGACAAAGTTCTACCAGCAAATCCTGGCCTTGGTCTTTGCTGTTGAGGAGATCAACGAGAATCCCAGGATGTTGCCCAATGTCTCTCTCGGCTTCCACATCTATGATAGCTATTATGATTCAAAGATGACCTACCGAAACACTCTGGACCTGCTCTTTAAATCACATCACTTTGTTCCCAGCTACAGGTGTGGCATCCAGAAAAATGTCATAGGAGTCATTGGGGGACTCAGCTCTGATACCTCCTGGTGCATGGCAAACGTCTTAGGTCTTTTCAAGATTCCACAGGTAGAATATGGATTTGAAAAACAGAGATGTCATGCTTTCCTTGCATTAGGAATCTACTGATTCATAAATATGAAGTGGTAAAATGGACAAAGTAAAAGATCCATAATAAGCATACCCAACAATGTGTGTAAGAAGGGACCGTATCTGTTTAATAGATGTAATAGAAGATTGCTGCAAAGCTGCCAGGTTTGTAAAGGAGGCACCTAGACTGGTTCATATACATCAATCCTGAATGAACTGCACTGGCTTCCTGTGAGCTACTGAATATATGACATGGGCACCGGATTCATAAGCAAAAATTGCTGAAAACCCATTAACAAAAAATGTTCCTCCCCTTAAAAATTAAGATAGTCCTTTCCCAAAGTATGATGTTACTCAACATTGTTCACTTTCAGAGGCTAATTGGAAACACTGTTTTCTTGCTATTGTTCGGGCATTTGTCACTTTAGAGCGTTATATAGTGGTGTCAGCATTGTGCTATTCTGCTGCATTGCTGTATTTCATTTAGTTGTTTTAAATAGTGCTGGTACAGTACTTTATATTTTACTGATATTTTATATGATTTGGTTTATAGTGCTCAGAGAAGAATAGCATATACAGTGGTACCTCGGGTTACATACGCTCCAGGTTACATACGCTTCAGGTTACAGACTCCGCTAACCCAGAAATAGTGCTTCAGGTTAAGAACTTTGCTTCAGGATGAGAACAGAAATCATGCAGAGGCGGCGCAGCAGAAGCAGGAGGCCCCATTAGCTAAAGTGGTGCTTCAGGTTAAGAACAGTTTCAGGTTAAGAACGTACCTCCAGAACGAATTAAGTACTTAACCCGAGGTACCACTGTACAATCTAATGGAGCTCTTCAGGATTTCCCAGGAAAACTTCCTGAGAGAGTATTTGTAGATAGAGAATCAACGGCTTCCTACAAACATTACAAAGGTTACAGAGCAAAAGTACATAATCAACAATTTCTATCACTCCACTTCCATCTTGGAGTTTTGCTTAAACATCCACTTAGTATATAAACATGAGCCATGATAAATGCTTCCCTATTCTTAGTTACAATCAAAATGTACAAGAATGAAGCTGTGATGATGCCATAATATTAATAACAAATATCAATAGATAGAGAATCAACCACTCCCTACAATCACTATAAAGGTTACAGAGCAAAACTACATGATCCACCTCCACTTTGGACTTTGTTGAGTCTTCCATTTAGGATATTAACACGAACGATGATAAATGCTCCTCTCTACTTGGAGACAATCAGTGTGTACAATTATAAAGCTGGGATGATGCCATAATAATAACAATAAATATTTACAGAAACCAAGAGCAAGATTATATCTGTTTTTCTATGTAATTTGGTACATTTGGGATATATATTCAGTGTGTTTGTGTGTGTGTGTGTGTGTGTGTGTGTGTGTGTGTGTGTTTATATACAAATATTTTGGGATATCATGATTTCTTGTTTCCACTTGGAAACGTTTGGCTTTTGCTTTTTCCAGATTTCATATGGTTCATTTGAACCACCCATAAATGATGGAACCAAGTTCCCTTCCTTTTACCGCATGGTCCCCAATGAAGACCTTCAGTATCAGGGAATTATCCAGTTACTTCTGCATTTCAGATGGAAATGGGTTGGGCTCATCACTCCAGCTAATGAAGCTGGAGAACGTTTCTTGCAGAACATTGAGCCAATGCTTTTCAAGAATGGAATCTGTTCAGCATTCACAGAAAGCTTTAAAACCAGTATACATTATAATGGTAACTTACTAGAATTGGTGGACATAAAGATTTTATTACCAGCATTCACAACCAGCAAAGCTAATGCAATTCTTCTATATGGAGAAAGTAGATCTAGTATATGGTTGTCAACTGCTTTAAGCACAATGGAGTTTACTCAGCTACTATTTCCTCAAAAGAAGTCACGTGAAGGAAAAGTATGGATTACAACTACCCAAATTGATTTCATATTATATAGCCTTCAAAAATTTACTGTTAATATAGGAATGCTCCATGGTGCTATATCCTTTGCAATTCACTCCAAGGAGATTCACAACTTTAAAGACTTTCTTCAGAGTGTATATCCTCATTGGACAGAGGCAGATGGTTTTATCCAAGATTTCTGGGAAGATGCATTCAGTTGTTCACTTTCAAATTCCACTCTCTCAAAAACTGTGTGTACTGGACAGGAAATGCTGGAGAGCCTTACTGCATCATATTTTGAAATGAGCATGACTGGCCCCAGCTACACTATTTATAATGCTGTCTATGCTTTGGCAAATGCCTTAAATAGCATGCACTTGGCTGGAGCCATCCGCAACAGAAGAGATGCTAAGGGAAAACTCTCTCCTCGGTATGCAGATCCTTGGCAGGTATTGTTCTCTGTTACAGGTATTGTTCTCTCTTATAAAGCATTCACTGCATTGGTACATTATGTGAGTAGGCATTTACTTATCAGTAAAGAAATAAAAGAATAAAACTTAAAAAATAAAAAAAATAAACCTTTAGTAATTATATCAAAGATGGGAATTAGAATATTTCCTATAATGATATTAAAAAGACTTTAGATGACACAGGCTTTCAGAATCAACAGACTACCAAAAACTACATGTAACTGAAGCTGTGCCATCCACCTTCTCCATATTATAAAACCCCTCCATTTTCCATCCACATCCCTCCCCAGTTCTCTCTGTCTCTCTTACCTGTCCAGTTTCCCAATGGTGTAAGGTTGGGGGCCTGGGGCCCATGGCCCTGGGAGCATTATTCTGAGGGAGCACAACCAGGATGCCAACCCCAGGCACTGGCTTTTGCAGGGATCCTCATATCAAAGAGAAAAGAGAATAGCAGCCCATCAGGGAGCTGCCTCTACCTGGGCACCTCCTGGAAGGCCTTCTCCCCAACTCCTCATCTTTCCCTGTATGCCCACCACCAGGGAGGTTCTGCAGCCTCACTGGTAGGTCCCCAGAAGAGGCTAGCAACTGTGTGATCACTGTCTCTAGACACTTTTCTGCCTTTAAGTCTGGATTTCAGTCTGAAGCATCCTCTTCCTGCTCCAGTAACCCTGTTGCCTCTTCTGTTTCTGACACCTCTTTCTTCCAGTCTGCTCCCTCTTCTCCCACTGACCACTCCTTGTCATCCCACCACCAATCCCCTGGCTCTGAGCCTCCTTTCCTTGGGGTGTCCGTTGGGGGTTCCCCAGCTGCAGCTCCCGACCACTCCTCTGCATCCAACATCCAACCGTGCTCAAATCCACTCTATAAACTATGGAAAGGTCCAGGCCGAGGTTCTCATGTTGCATTCCTATCGTTTGAGGACATAAGCTCCCATCTCTTCTCTTACATGACTTCTCAATTTCCT
Organism: Podarcis pityusensis; assembly: GCF_964106645.2. Taxonomy (NCBI): domain Eukaryota; kingdom Metazoa; phylum Chordata; class Lepidosauria; order Squamata; family Lacertidae; genus Podarcis; species Podarcis pityusensis. Next base: position 45,398,681 of record NC_138038.1, on the reverse strand, counting down.
TCCCTTTCTTGGATACAGACAAAGGCTGGTGTCAAGCAAGCAGGTCTATGGTCTCTTCTCTCCATAATATCTTTATGCAAGTATGTTGAATGTTGAATTGGCACTGATTCATGATTTCCTACTCCTCCTGTATGGGCAACTAAAATATGGATGCTCTTTGTTGTGAACTGAAGTGTTTAACTTCAATGCTCTTTCCACTTAGCTCCTCTCATTCCTGCAGAGAATCTCATTCAACAACAGTGCTGGAGATGAAATTACATTAAATGAGTATGGAGAGTTAGCAGCTGGCTTTGATATTACCAACTTGGTCACTTTCCCAAATAATTCCTATGTCAGAGTCAAAGTGGGCAGCTTGGATCCTCAGGCCCCTCCGGGCAAAGAGCTCACCATTAATGAAGACAGAATCAAATGGGACAGACGCTTCACTAAGGTATGGAAATAATGACACAGTCCCTGAAAACCCAGAATATGCGGTTATCCACAAAATGGGATATAACAAAAGCACTTCATACATTATTCATTTTAAAATTCACTAGCACTTCAAACCACTTCGGACTACTGATGAGTGAGAATCGAGGAGTGCTCCCAGACCTCTTGCTTCAAACGGAACGCAACTCCTCCCAGAACAGGTCAGGCATAGGAACCCAAAGCATTTCTCTCTGAGACAGGATGTGGCCTAACAGGAAAGCGCAACCCAAAAGTCATGGAATGATTTCCTATTGCTAGTTGCTTGTAATGAACCTGCACGTAGGAGCAGTACCACTATAATGGCTTACCTTTTAATTCCTTGTGCCACCACAAAGGAACAGCATGTGAACTCCTTGAAGCAAATGCCGTTAGGTGGTGACTCCATCAAAAGGCCAAGCCAGGGGTGAAATCACACCGAATTCTTACACAGCTGTAAGGTTGGATGGTCCAGGCATCTTCTTAAGTTTGTGCCACTTGTGTAGCTACGGATCATTTCACACTATTAGTACTCCTATTTACTATTAAATCACCTGATATTGGATATTGGATAAATTCTCCAAAACAATATAATAATATCAAACTCTTCTATCTCTTTGCATAGGTGCCACCGCTTTCTCTATGTAACGCCAACTGCCATCCTGGTTACGGGAAGAAAAAGAAGGAGGGGGAGAAGTTTTGCTGCTATGATTGTGATCCATGTCCAGAAGGAATGATTTCAAATGAGAAAGGTTAGAGATGACATCTTAAGATAATGCAGAACCTCCGGGCTCCTGGCAATTTTGTTGACATTAAACTGCTGCAGGAGAAAAGCCTTAAATTAACAGATGTGTTCTTCTCATTGTTTATAGATAACATCAATATATTTTAATCTTTAAAACATCTTGAAGATTTCTTTTTTAAGTGGAAGCTAAGATATTTTACCTCCAACTTCTACAAAATTGGGGTGGAATAGAAGTGGTGTTTTCTCCTCTAAGAATCAGGTTGTTTGACAATAGGGTGAAACTATTACCAAACTCGCTTTTCTGAGATCCAAAGATTTCAGCTGTAATGCATTTCTCATTTTGTTGTACTGTTTATGTGGCTCTAAGAAAAAGCAGGGAGACAATAAAGAAAAAAAAGATGTTACCCATGTAGAAAATTCCAGTATTGATCCCATGTAGAAAATTCCAGTATTGATAGGTGTATTTTTGATACACCTATTATAAAAGCATTTGGACTTGAAGCTCTTTTACATTCTGACATAGAAAACACTATGCTAAATGGACTAGTTATGTGGAATTCTTAAGAATATTTTTGGTTACTTCAAATTGTCACACATTGTTTTTGCATTTTCAGACATGGAAACATGTGTCAGTTGCCCAGCAGATCAGTATCCAAACAGCGGCCAGTATCTATGCATTCCTAAGATTCCAAACTTCCTAGCCTTTGATGAAACCTTGGCCATTGTTTCAACTTTTTTTGCACTTTTATTCTCTCTGATCACAATTCTAGTGCTCGGCATCTTCATTAAGCATCGCGATACAGCCATAGTCAAAGCCAACAACCGAAGCCTCACCTATGGTCTCCTTATCTCCCTCCTCTTGTGTTTCCTCTCTTCTTTGTTGTTTATTGGAAGACCTAATATGGTGACTTGCCTTCTCCGACAAACTGCTTTTGGCATTGTCTTCTCTGTGGCCCTCTCCAGCATCTTAGCCAAAACCATATTGGTGGTTTTGGCATTCATGGCTACCAAACCAGGATCCAATATGAGGAAATGGGTAGGCAAAGAACTGGCTTATTCCATTGTCTTTTCCTGCTCCATTGTCCAAGTAGGAATCTGTGTCCTCTGGCTGGCAACCTCTCCCCCATTCCCAGATGTGGACATGCACTCAATGCCTGAAGAAATCATATTTCTATGTAATGAAGGGTCAGTCTCCATGTTCTATTGTGTTTTGGGTTACATGGGCTTCCTGGCCACTATCAGCTTCACGGTGGCCTTCTTGGCCAGGAAGTTGCCTGACACTTTCAACGAAGCCAAGTTCATCACCTTCAGCATGCTGGTCTTCTGCAGTGTTTGGCTCTCCTTCATTCCAACCTACCTGAGCACCAGAGGAAAATACATGGTGGCTGTGGAGATCTTCTCCATCTCTGCTTCTGGTGCTGGGTTACTGGCTTGCATTTTCACCCCTAAATGCTACATTATTGTGGTGAGGCCTGACCTGAATAACAAAGAGCAGCTAACACAAAGAAAGGTATAAATGACAGTGGAATTTGTGGTTCTGTTGGGTCTTAGAATACATGGACTTTCTGGCTGGTATCACTTTCCAGGTCCCTACTCTGGATATGTGTAGAGTTTGCTTCTTAACTTGCCAAAGTTGTTCCAAAGGCAACGGGTACAGATTTTTCCTCAGGTTCTACTCCCTAAACCTTTTTCACAAATGACTAATGCTGTAAAGCAGTGGAGGTTTAAGTTCAAAGTTCCCTTATCCTAGATGGGCTCCCTTCCTAGGTTAATGAGACCCATCTGCCCCTCATTTCCCTCTACAGCTCCTGCAGTAGCCACCTTTTTGAGCACTGGGCCCACTTTTGCTCTCATCTGCTATATCCTGTCTTTGCATGCAGAGAAATTCCCCAATTCACTGAAAATTTGAGGCCCATTGGCTGCCCTCACCTGGTATGTCCCACAGAGGAACTTATGATCTTCAAACAAAAAACATCTTGGAGGTCCCAGGCCACAGAGAGGTTAGGCTGGCCTCAACCAGAGCCAGGGCTTTTTTGGCTGTGGCTCCAGTCTGCCACAAGAGATTAGGGCCCTGCGGGACATGACATCTTTCCGCAGGGCCTGCAAGACAGAGCTGTTCCGCCAAGCCTTTGGCCAGGGCACAGCCTCACTCCCTCCTTTGGCAATCTTCACAGAACTCTAGCCCAATGGTTGCCATCCATCTGATTTTTTTTTTTTTAAATATTTTTTTATTGCTTTTTTTCCAAATAGAAATACAAAGTCAGATATACAAAGAAATAACAGAAAAGAAAAAGAAAAAGAAGAAAATCATCTTTTCAAAGCATTTTTCCATAACCAACCGGACTTCCCCACGTCTCCCTCACCGTGCGTTCTTTACAATAAAATTTTTCAGCAAATTATAACCTTATTTCGTGCATTCTTTTGTTCTTTCAAATACTTGTGGTTTACGTTTAAAATACTTATTGTCAATTTACACTAATAACATATATAATGTTCTTTTAAACATTAGTCCTTTCATTAATATAGCTTAGTTTCCCATACCTTAATCTTATTGCTGGAGCTGAATTTCCCTAATCATGCGAATTCTTAACATTCATATAACTTATAAAATTTTTGTAAATAATCTTTAAATTTTTTCCAATCCTCCTCTATTGCTTCTTCTCCCAAATCTCGGATCCTGGCAGTCATCTCGGCCAATTCCATGTAATCCATCAATTGCGTCTGCCACTCTTCCAGTGTGGGTAAATCTTGAGTCTTCCAGTATTTTGCGATAAGAATCCTTGCTGCTGTAGTTGCATACATAAAAAAGGTTCTATCCTTCTTTAACACCTTCTGGCCGACAATGCCCAGTAGGAAGGCCTCTGGTTTCTTGGGGAAGGTGTACTTAAACACCTTTTTTAACTCGTTATAGATCCTTTCCCAGAAGGCCTTCACTTTTGGGCAAGTCCACCAGAGGTGAAAGAATGTCCCTTCAGCCTCCTTACATTTCCAACATTTATTATCAGACAAATGATATATCTTAGCCAACTTGACTGGGGTCATGTACCACCTATATATCATCTTCATAATATTCTCTTTCAAGGCATTACATGCCGTGAATTTCACACCAGTGGTCCATAACCTTTCCCAGTCCTCAAACATAATGTTGTACCCAATGTCCTGAGCCCATTTTATCATTGCTGATTTAACTATCTCATCCTGAGTGTTCCATTTAAGCAGCAAGTTATACACTCTCGAAAGTACCTTGGTCTTTGGTTCCAACAGTTCTGTCTCTAGTTTCGATTTTTCCACCTGGAAACCTATTTTTTTGTCCAACTTAAAAACCTCTTGAATTTGAGCGTAGTGAAGCCAATTTTGCACCTTATTCTTTAATTTTTCATAACTCTGCAGTCTCCAAGTTTCTCCTACTTTTTCTATAATTTCCCCATATTTTGGCCAACCAACCTCCATATTAGGTTTTTTCCGGGCCTTGGCCTCTGCTGGTGAAAGCCACCTCGGAGTCTTACCTTCTAATAAGTCCTTGTATTTTGTCCAGACCATAAATATTGATTTTCTAACAATATGATTTTTGAACATTTTATGAACCTTTACCTTGTCGTACCACAAATATGCATGCCAACCAAAAGCATTATCAAACCCTTCCAGATCTAGGACATCAGTGTTCTCAAGTAATAACCAATCTTTCATCCAGCGGAAGGCCGCAGCTTCATAATATAATCTCAGGTCCGGCAGGGCAAACCCCCCTCTTTCTTTCGAATCAGTTAATATTTTAAACTTTATCCGGGGCTTTTTGCCCTGCCAAACAAACTTGGATATATCCTTCTGCCACTTTCCAAAACATTCCACTCTGTCCACAATCTGTAGGGTTTGAAACAAAAATAACATTTTCGGCAATACATTCATCTTTATAGCTGCAATTCGACCCAACAAGGAAAGTTTCAATCTTGACCAGATTTCCAAATCTTTTTTGATTTCCAACCAGCATTTTTCATAATTGTCTTTAAATAAATTCAAATTTTTAGCTGACAAGTGAACCCCTAGGTATTTAACTTTTTTTACCACACTTAGTTCTGTTTCCTTCTGAAACCCATCTATTTCTGAAGATGTCAAGTTTTTTCCCAAAACCTTGGTTTTTTGCTTATTCAACTTAAATCCCGCCACCCGACCAAACTCATGAATCAGTTCTAATACTCTTTTTGTACTAGATTCTGGCTCCTGTAATGTTAAAACCAAATCATCTGCAAAAGCTTTCAGTTTATATTGTTTCGCTCCGACCTGTATTCCTTGTATCGACCGGTCCTCCCTAATCATGTTCAGTAACACCTCCAGGACTGAAATAAATAAAAGAGGGGATAGAGGGCACCCTTGTCGTGTCCCTTTTTCAATTTTGAACTCATCTGTCACCACATTGTTCACTATCAGTTTAGCTTTTTGCTCAGAGTAGATTGCTTCTATTCCATTTTCAAACCCCCGCCCCACTCCCATCCCTTCCAGGTTTCTCTTCATAAACATCCAAGAAATGTTATCAAAGGCCTTCTCCGCGTCGATGAAAATTAACACAGCTTTCGTATTGATATTAGTTTGTAAAAGTTCCAAAATATCAATAATGTTCCTGGTATTATCAAACAGATGTCTCCCTGGGAGAAAGCCTGCCTGGTCCTTATGAATTACTTCATTAAGTATTTTTTTAAGTCTACTCGCCAAAATATCAGCAAAAATTTTGTAATCCACATTTAGGAGTGAGATGGGACGGTAGTTCTTAAGCTGAGTCTTTTCAGATTCCTGTTTAGGTATCAATGTGATGAAGGCTTCTTTCCACGTTTCCGGTGCCCTCCTCCCCTCCATAATCTGGTTACAGACCTCCATTAGTGGTTGTATCAAATAGTCTTTTAATGTCTTATAATACTTGGAGGTAAGTCCATCTGGGCCTGGAGATTTGCCTAGTTGCATATTCTGAATGGCACCCTCTATTTCCTGTTGTGTTATTCTATTATTTAAGATTGTCCTCTTCTCCTGAGATAGTTTTGGTAGACCATTAGCTTTTAAAAATTTATCTATCTCAGACACTTCCTGAGGCCCTTGTGTATAAAGTTTTTTGAAATATTTCTGGAAACACTTTCTAATTTCTTCTGGTTTCTGAATGTTTCTCCCTTCCACCTCTAGATTAGTGACAAAGTTCAGTTTTTGTCTCTTTTTCAACTGCCATGCTAGCAGTTTTCCACATTTATTTGCCGATTCAAATGATCTTTGTTTCATTTGTTTAATTTTCCATTCCACTTCTTGGTTTATCAATTTCGCATATTGAGCTTGGTGGAATTTGATTTCTCTTAAAACCTCTTTTGATTTTGGTTTTAGTCTCAATTTTTTCTCTCCTTCTCTTATCTTCTCTAATATCCTGTCTTTTTTTCCATTCCAAAGTTTTTTCTTGATTGTGTTCTGTTGTATCAGAAACCCCCTCATTACAGCTTTACTTGCGTCCCAGATTGTTCTCTTTTCCACCGAAGTGTTCAAATTGATTTCAAAATAGTCCTTTAAAGTTTTTTGGGCCTTCTTCACAATCTCCTGATCTCTTAGTAGGGTGTCATTCATTTTCCATCTGAAAGAACCGGTTGGAGTAAGTCTCAATTCCACTTTCAAAGCATTATGGTCGGAGCAAGTCTTTGGACAGATTTCCACTTTTCTGATCTTAGGTGCCAGTCCTCTAGTTGTCCATATTTGGTCGATTCTTGTCCATGATAGGTGGGCCTCAGAAAAGAATGTTCCTTCTTTACCTAAGGGGTTCCTTGTTCTCCAAATATCAATCAAGTCCATGTTGTCAGTTAGTTCAAAAAAGGTTTTAGGTAGTCTGCCGTCTTTAGTTAAATTTTGATTTTGTGACTTATCCATGTGAGTAGAAACCACCCCATTCATATCACCCATCATTATGATGTTGGTATAGTCCAGATAGTCCAGCATTATCTCGTGCAGCTTCTTATAAAATTCCGATTTCCCCTCATTTGGTGCATATATTCCTAAAATCAAAAATTTTTCTCCCTGTGTTTGTATTTCAATTGCCAAAATTCTTCCTTGCTCATCTTTAAATAAAAATTTCGGTGACAAGTTCTCCTTTGCATAGATTACCACTCCTCTTTTTTTAACTCTATCTGATGAAATAAATTCTTGGCCTAGTCTTTTGTTAATTAGCACCTTCCTGTGGAGTCTAGTCACATGCGTTTCCTGCAAGCAAATAATATCCAGTTGTTCTTTTTTCAAAATATGAAAAATCTTTCGTCTTTTTTCCGGGGAATTCCCGCCATTTATATTCCAACTGTACAGCTGCAGAGACATTCTGAGTCAATCTGTTGTTCCTATAGTGGGGTGTCTTCCTTTTCTTCTGAACCCGAGGGTGTAGGTGTCTGTGCTATTCCAGGCAGTGGCGGTGGCCAAGAGGCTGCTGCTCCCTTCTGAAGGTCTTCTCCGTGATCGTGCAGGAACTTCTGGTTATCTTCTGATGTTTTAATCTTAATTTTCTTTCCTTTAAAATTAAAGGATAAACCTTGGGGGAACTCCCACCTATACGGAATCGCGTTTCCTCTCAGTAGTCTTGCTAGGTCTGTATATGTAGCTCTGAGATCCAAAAGTTGTTTAGGGATATCTCTGTAAAATTCTGCTCTTTTACCTTGGATATCAAGTGATTTCTTAAAGTGAAGGCCTAGTATTTTGTCTCTCTCCTGCTTGGATCTCAAAATAATCAAACAGTCTCTGGGCTTGTCCCTCCTCACGACTCTTCCCAATCTAAACGCAGTTGTAATCTTGAAATCTTTGTCCTCTTCTATACCCCAGAACTTAGAAAATTCTGCTGTCAGATAACCAATTAAATCTTCCTGTTCAAGCTCTGGGATAGCTCTTAATCTCAGATTATTTTCCCGGTTTCTCAATTCCACCATAGACAGGTAGGCCTGCTGATCGCTAATGTGCTTGTGTAGTGGCCTTACCTCCCCTTTTATAGCCTCAACTTTTTGGTTTGCTTGTTCTGCTTTTTCATTGGCTGCTTCAGCCAGTCTCCGATTTTCCACAGTTGCTTCCTTGAGATTCCCAATAACTTGTGTATGTTGTGCAACTTGGTCAGACAATTTAGTAATAGAGGATGTGGCTTGGTCTATTTTTGCCGATTGGTCATCCACCTTCTTATTCAATATTGCAAATTGTTCTAGCATTTGTTTTAAGAAGGTATCCGATCCTCCCTCCGCCATATCCTCTGATGCAGGCTGTGCAGTTTCCTTTTCTTGTACTCCCAAAACAGCTGGGACAGATGATCTACGTGACTGAGTAGTCAAAGTTGTTTGCACAAGTTGGGCTTGTCTTGCTTTCGTTTTAGCAGATCTTGTTTTCGGTTGGCCACTCATTCCACACCTGTCTATGAGTCAAGGTCAAATTGTATATTGTCCCATGGGAAGGACAGTTCCAAAGTGTAAATAACAAAGCAGCAGATAGTCAAAATAAAATTTGTTCCCAGGCACTTGTAATTCCAGAACTCCACTAGGGGGAGTATTACTGTAGTTCATAGAAAGGAAAGAAATTTATCCGCCATTAAAGTCCCTGCAGCCCCAAACAGTTCAATTTACCAAAAGTCCTTCATAAACTTTTTTAACTTGCAGAGCACTTCCCAAGCTGCCACAAAGTCTCAGATAAAAGGTGCCAATAACAGTTTCTTTAATTGTATCTTGCCAGTATCACTCAACTGTAACAGTCTCTATTTTAAATACAGTTTCCGCAATGACAGCTCTCTTTTTCTCCTGTCAGTCCGAGGTTTGGTTCTTAATTCTTTATAATCCATAAAGGAGAGGAAAGTCCCATTTAAAATCCAAAACACATAGAAATAAAAGTCTTTTCTCCTTCTTTTTAAAAGCCAATTCTGTCAACACGATAGTCCCAAATTTTTAATCTTTTAAAGCTGCTTCCCGCTTGTTAAAATCTTTGCCTTTGATCTTTAAAGCACTGCCGGAAGACGGACTTCCTGTTTATCGTCTCCCGCTTTCAGCCAAATTTAAAGCTTTTAGTCCCAAAATAGTTGATCCTTACTCACGAGTAGGTAGTTTAGAGCCTGATGTTTCAAGAAGAAAGGTCGGCGCTCATCAGCAGCAGCCGCGCGGCTTCGCTCCCGCAGAAAGAGCGATGAACTCACAGCACCGCTCCCCCTTCCACGTTTCCGGAGCCCCTTACGGGGTTCCTTCTTCGTTTTTGGGGTCGCTCCTGGTGCCCGCCGAGTCCCACGGCCACGGGCTCACTCTGCCCGTGGTTTTTCTTAATGGGTCACCGCAGTGCTGCAGCGGACGACCCTTTTCTGCGGAGCCCCTCTTCAGAGACCGAAGAGGACCGCCATTGCCGTTTCGCGCCGCCTCCGGAAGTCCGCCATCCATCTGATTTTTTAATGAAATGATTTTAGAATGTTAGCCGCCCTGATCCCGGCCTTGGCTGGGGAGGGCGGGATATAAATAAAAGTTTATTATTATTATTATTTAGGGAGCCAGTTGAATCTGATTTGTGGAATGTGGCTGCTGTTGCATGCTGACAACTTCTAGGAGTCACAGGTGAGAACTGAGTGCAGGGTGGGGATCTAAGGTAGACAAACTGCACCAGAAGGAGCACGACTTGTTCCCCGCTAGAGTTACTACCCCTCCCTAACACTCCATACACCCCTGTCATGTATTACTGTATATTTAAAGCAAATGGAATCTTAATAGCAAAACTCTCAGCCTTTACTTTTAGAAATGGTTAATTTCAGTAGTTCAATGTTGTACATGTACTGTATGAATGATTGTTAATAAAAAGTCTCTTATCAATTACTTCATGGAATCTGCAAATTCATCTTGAAGACAACACAGGGTACCAGAAACAAAAAACATTGTGAAATAGTTAAGGGCTCTACATTCTTTATCTCTCACCCACAAAGCAGCTGATGAATAGAAGAAGGAGAAGTTTAAAACAGCCATTTCCCATGATTTTTAAATAGTTTTAACAAACTAACAAATTAGCAGAGATATGCAACATTACCTGGAGGAAAATACATTGGATATTACTAACACTAATAGGACAAACCTTTTTTTTCTGAATTATACTTCTCACCAGTTTGAAAGAGTGGTGGCAGAGAGTATCTCAAATAAGCCAAATGGCTTCAGAGAATACAGATGTGTTGTTTCTAAAGTTGATTTAAAGTCTATTTATGCTATTTCTTTTATAATAATTGTCAGGGGTTCAGGAGCAGAGGCAAGGGCAAGGGAGGAAACAGAGAGCGAGGGAGAGGAGGCAGAAGAAAAGATGAGTGATGACGACGACCCGAGATCTCCGAGTCTTTCCAGTGAATCAGAAGATTCACAGAAAGGAGCACCAGTGGCCAGGGCAAGGGGGGAGCCTAGGGGGACACCCCAGGAAGATAGAGCCAGAGGGGACTCAGAGGGGAGCAGTTGGAAATCGGGACCAGCGTCACCGCCAGAGAGCAGGGAAGAGGAAGGGCGCCAGGGATCAAGCGCTGGCAGCTCACAACAGGGGGGAGGGCACGAGTCAGGAGTGGCCACACCTCCATCGGGGAGCGAAGAAACGGTCAGACGGAAGGTGGAAGGTTGGGCGCGCGTGCCAAGTTCAAATGCACAGGAAGGTGGCGCAGTAGGCAGCCCGGAAAGGGAGCCAGGTCCTAAAGCCCGCCGAAAGGAGGGAGAAGAGTCAGGGGGGTCAGCGTCAGCGTCAGAGGAATCCCGGAAGGAAGAGACCCCGGGGGGCAGAGGGACCCAGAGAAGAACAGTCAGGCGGAAAAGGTGGAGCAAGGCTAGGATATTAAGTTGGTGTACAAGGGGCGGAGACTCAGATGGGGCTTCGCCGATCTAACCATGAGACGTAGAGTTGCACGCAGCAGCTTGAGAATGGAAACTGTAACTCAATAAAGACTTTTATTTAATGATCGCTGGCTAGCGTGATCCTCTGTGAGCTAGGATCTGGAAGCAGCTCTGACAATAATTTTTATTTATTTTCAATTACCATCCAATAATAGCATCATTAAAACAATACCAAATTGTAATACTAATACTAATCACTCAAATACCGAATCATATAATTTAGGTGCCCCCCCACATGCTAGATTTCCTTTATTTCCGCATTCCAAAATCGTATTAATTTCTATTATATTCCAGTCAAAATAATAATCCCTTATACAACAACTGCAATATTAATAACTTCTATTCGTGTTGACACATGAAATGATTCATAGAACTACAAATGTGGCACTCAAACTACATCCTTGTTCTTCCTGTCTGTGGCAATTATTCCTTCCGTCGTGTTTCTTCTAGTCCTTGTAAAATGTTGTGTGACGGTAAAGTTGGTTCCACAAGTTTTTTTTTTTCTTTTTTCTCCTTCCAGCAAATGCTTAAAGAACAGCAGCCTCTGATTGGCTGTGGTTCTAGGAGGGAGAGTTTAAAAGGAGTGGATTTCGAGGGAGATGGAGTTAGAGTGTGGTTAAGAGGGGGGTTGAGTTGAGGTGGTTGAGGAGGGAGGCTGGAGAGGTTGGGAGTTAGGTAGGGAGATAGGATAGGAGTCAGGTTGAAATATAAAGAGCATTGAGGAGGGAGAGTTGGTTCTGGAATAAAACATCCACTCTGAGTGTACAGTGAAGGACTGAGTGTATTGTCCTGCAGGAGTAAAAGGACCACATCCTGCGGGGAGACTGAGGGTGAGGCAGGAGAAGGAGGAGCTAAAAGAGATGAGTCTACTTAGGTCTCCAACTAATCTGCAGGGGAGAGACTCTTCTGAGAAAAGAAGAGACTCCCAAATCCCAGGGAAGGAAGGGGGTGAGCCCTTAAGACTATTACTGAAAGTACCTCAGGAGCTGCATTTGTCAAAGGGGTGGGTAAATGAAGGAAAGTACCGCCTTAGAAAGGAACTGAACTATAAAGCCGAAACTTCTGAAAGCGAATTGAAGTGAACTAGCATATTATTATTAAAGAAGTAAGCTAATTTTCTCCACTTATATTATACTACCTTGTTTTAAAAAATAAATTAATTATTATTAAAAATAAATACCTGGGGATTAACATGACAGAAAAAAATGGGAATTTATTTAAAGACAATTATGAAAAATGTTGAACGGAAGTGAAAAAAGACTTAGAAATTTGGTCAAATTTGAAGCTTTCACTGCTAGGCCGTATTGCTGCGATAAAAATGAATGTATTGCCTAGAATGTTATTTTTGTTTCAAACATTGCAAATTGTGGACAAAATGGATTGTTTCAAGAAGTGGCAGAGAGACATCTCTAGATTTGTCTGGCAGGGCAAGAAGCCTAGAATAAAATTTAAAATATTAACGGATGCAAAGGACAGAGGTGGATTTGCCCTGCCAGACCTTAAACTTTATTATGAATCAGCAGCTTTTTGCTGGTTGAAAGAATGGCTGCTTCTGGAAAACACAGACATTTTGGACTTAGAAGGTTTTAACAATGTATTTGGGTGGCATACATACTTGTGGTATGATAAGGTCAAAGCACATAAAGCATTTAAAAACCATATTGTCAGGAAAGCATTGTTTAATGTTTGGATAAGATATAAGGATATACTTGAAAATAAAACTCCAAGATGGCTGTCACCGATGGAAGTGAAGGCTCTGAAAAAGCTCAATATGGAGGCCAAATGGCCGAAATATTGGGAAATTCTGGAACAAGAGGGAGACAAATTGAAATTGCAGAGTTTTGAAAAATTAAAAAACAAAGTGCGAGATTGGCTTCGTTATTATCAAATAATGGAGGCGAGGAGGTCCAGGAAATAAGCAAATGAAAGATAAGTAACGGAAAGATTAAGTTGTTTTTAATTATTTTTATTTTGTATTTTTCTTTTTTCTTTTTTCATTTTGTTATATTTTGAAAATTTTAATAAATATCATTTTTTTAAAAAAATAAATCTTTATTGTTTATTTAAAGAACACCTGCTCCAACTTTGTGGTTATCCCCCTCATAAAGATCCCCTACAGGTATTCAGGGATAGTTAGGTTTTGTTCTTAAGCCTTCAGCTCAAAGGTTGTTTGATGAGGTGGGGACAATATATTTAAGTGAGAGCAGACACATGGACGTGAGCAGTAACTGAGGTGCCAAGTTTGTCACAACTACCGTTTCCAAGTTGTTGCTGTTCTCCATCATGCTTTGTGTGGATCTGATACCCCATTGGTCTTTTGATGCTATAATCCAGTGTCCCCACTTCGTAAGGCAAGGATGCTATCCAGAATAGCTGCCACCATTCAGTTAATATGATGGCAAACTATGTCTCATCAGTGTTACATAAGTGGGAGGGTGATGGATACCACAATACTAACAAATTAAGAAGCGGGGAAAGGATGGGACCAGCTCAACTCTAGCCATCCTGCTGACCTTGTAGGTTCATTCCTTGCCTATGATTTTGTGATGTTACAAATATAATTACATTGGCCGATCCGGCTTCCTGTCTACCAGCTGCAGTAATAGATGCTTTTGGGTTCAACATCTGTGGTCTGGATTCAGACCATTCCTCCTAGGCTGGAAAAAAATGGTGAACACTGCTTTTTTACTGGAAGCCAAACACAGGACAAAGTGATGAAGTGACTTTTAGAAACTGTGGGATAACCGCTTCTCCCAGGGCATGATGGGAAATATCAACAGTTGCAGGAATGAAGGATACAGCATCATATATGGACAGGAAAACATCATGGGGGGAAATTGCCACACGCAGGAAAGAATAAGGATTACACTTAGAGTTCCTCAATTCAAACTTTATAAATTACCTAATATGTACCAACACAAATAGAAATCACAAGACTGTAGCTGTTATCTAAGAGATTACTATATGTGGATAGAATGCAATGCAAATTATTAATATAGTGGAACACAGAAATAATGAAGAAGAATGAAGCCATCAAATCTAGCATGCAAGGGGAAACTTTTAATTAAATCATATAATATGACATTTGAAACATTGGCATTCATAATTGCATTATTTGGATAAAATTGGTATTGTTATATTGAGGTCGCTATTGGAACAATATTGGTAAATCAATAAGAATATATATTTAAAAATTAATAATAGTAATATTTTGGCAGTTCCTCTACTGCTGATGCGCCATAGAATCCAAAAACACTGCACAAGTGATTCTCTCCCCTATCATTACTCAAATTACAATAATCAAACTACCTGACTGAACCGCCAAATGCCAGAGTGGAAAAAAAGAATCAACAAGCAAGCCTGAAAGGATTATAAGCTCCTCTGTGCTCTATAGACAACTAGGCTGGACTCTGTTACTTATCAGTTATCAGTTTCCCTCTTTCATATCAAACCACTGCATCTTATTTGGCATCCAAGCATTCTGTTGTGACAATGTTCAAGCTAACAATAAGGTGGATACATGTCCCTTACAGTGCCAAATTGACAGAATCAGCTACCACCCAATTTGTCTTGTTCAGATCAGGTGGAGGAGAGGAATAATACTGTCGAGAGAAGCAGGGGAGTCCATGCTCACAAGGGAATTTGCCATCAGGATGTTGCTCCTGCTGCTTCTGCTGCTCCCCAATATAGTGTCCCAAGTACAAAGCGCTCAATGCGCAACAAATCATCCTGTTCATGTTCCACACGAGTGGTATGAGCCAGGTGACCTGGTCATTGGTGCCATGGCATCTCATATCTATTACATAGTCCCCAAATTATCCTTCAAGAAACATCCTTCCCAGGACTTCATTGATGCACCACTGTAAGTAACCGTTAACTAATATTATTTAATTATTCCTTATATGCTATATCTGACTAAAAATAACTTTGATTGATTGGGGAGGAAGATAGCTTTAGAACTTTATTTTTTAAATGTGTGGAGAGATTTTATTAGAAATCTCTGTGCATATAGGCTATGTGCATACTGTCAATGAACAATAAGCTTTTTTTGAGTCAAATTGTGTAAAGAGAGATAGAGAAGAGAGTAGGAGAAAGAGAAAAGAGATGGCATAAAAAATAGGGAAAGCATATAGCAAAGTAGTATGGTACTCAACTTTTTTGATGATACTCAAATTTTCAAGGTGGTGAAAACAAACACGGGTTGCTGAAGATATGAAGAAACAGCTTTTTTAATTACACAGTATTCTTAGATTGCCCAAATAAGTAAGTAAACTTTGCTGACTTCATGCTCTCTTTATAAGCAGGCAGGTGAATCTCTCCTATCTAGATTCTGTGCACTGTTTAATTTCCCTATCAAACAAAATCTCACTTCATTTGCAGGGTGTTGACAAAGTTCTACCAGCAAATCCTGGCTTTGGTCTTTGCTGTTGATGAGATCAACGAGAATCCCAGGATGTTGCCCAATGTCTCTCTCGGCTTCCACATCTATGATAGCTATTATGATTCAAAGATGACCTACCGAAACACTCTGGATGTGCTCTTTAAATCACATCACTTTGTTCCCAGCTACAGGTGTGGCATCCAGAAAAATGTCATAGGAGCCATTGGGGGACTCAGCTCTGATACCTCCTGGTGCATGGCAAACGTCTTAGGTCTTTTCAAGATTCCACAGGTAGAATATGGATTTTGAAAAACAGAGATGTCATGCTTTCCTTGCATTAGGAATCTACTGATTCATAAATATGAAGTGGTAAAATGGACAAAGTAAAAGATCCATAATAAGCATATCCAACAATGTGTGTAAGAAGGGACCGTATCTGTTTAATAGATGTAATAGAAGTTTTCTCTAAAGCTGCCAGGTTTGTAAAGGAGGCACCTAGACTGGTTCATATACATCAATCCTGAATGCACTGCACTGGCTTCCTGTGAGCTACTGAATATATGACATGGGCACTGGATTCATAAGCAAAAATTGGTGAAAATACATTAACAAAAAATGTTCCTCCCCTTAAAAATTAAGATAGTCCTTTCCCAAAGTATGATGTTACTCAACATTGTTCACTTTCAGAGGCTAATTGGAAACACTGTTTTCTTGCTATTGTTCTGGCATTTGTCACTTTAGAGAGTTATATAGTGGTGTCAGCATTGTGCTATTCTGCTGCATTGCTGTATTTCATTTAGTTGTTTTAAATAGTGCTGGTACAGTACTTTATATTTTACTGATATTTTATATGATTTGGTTTATAGTGCTCAGAGAAGAATAGCATATACAGTGGTACCTCGGGTTACATACGCTCCAGGTTACATACGCTTCAGGTTACAGACTCCGCTAACCCAGAAATAGTGCTTCAGGTTAAGAACTTTGCTTCAGGATGAAAACAGAAATCATGCAGAGGCGGCGCAGCAGAAGCAGGAGGCCCCATTAGCTAAAGTGGTGCTTCAGGTTAAGAACAGTTTCAGGTTAAGAACGTACCTCCAGAACGAATTAAGTACTTAACCCGAGGTACCACTTTGGACTTTTTGAGTCTTCCATTTAGGATATTAACACGAACGATGATAAATGCTCCTCTCTACTTGGAGACAATCAGTGTGTACAATTATAAAGCTGGGATGATGCCATAATAATAACAATAAATAAATATCTACAGAAACCAAGAGCAAGATTATATCTGTTTTTCTATGTAATTTGGTACATTTGGGATATATATTCAGTGTGTGTGTGTGTGTGTGTGTGTGTTTATATACAAATATTTTGGGATATGATGATTTCTTGTTTTCCAGATTTCATATGGTTCATTTGAACCAGCCATAAATTATGGAACCAAGTTCCCTTCCTTTTACCGCATGGTCCCCAATGAAGACCTTCAGTATCAGGGAATTATCCGGTTACTTCTGCATTTCAGATGGAAATGGGTTGGGCTCATGACTCCAGCTAATGAAGCTGGAGAACGTTTCTTACAGACAGTTGAGCCAATGCTTTTCAAGAATGGAATCTGTTCAGCATTCACAGAAAGAGTGGAACTCAATATAATTTATAACAGTAACCAACTGCATGACTCAAGGATCTGGTTACCAATTTTCACAACCAGCAGAACCAATGTAGTTCTTGTATATGGAGAAAGTAGATTTAGTATATGGTTGTCAGCTGCTTTAAGCACAATGTCGTTATCTCAGCTACTATTTCCTCAAAAGAAGTCACGTGAAGGAAAAGTATGGATTACAACTACCCAAATTGATTTCATATTATATAGCCTTCAAAAATGGACAGTTAATATACGAATGTTCCATGGTGCTATCTCCTTTGCAATTCACTCCAAGGAGATTCACAACTTTAAAGACTTTCTTCAGAGTGTATATCCTCATTGGACAGAGACAGATGGTTTTATCCAAGATTTCTGGGAAGATGCATTCAGTTGTTCACTTCCAAATTCCAATCTCTCAAAAACTGTGTGTACTGGAGAGGAGATGCTGGAGAGCCTTCCTGCACCATATTTTGAAATGAGCATGACTGGCCACAGCTACAGTATCTATAATGCTGTCTATGCTTTGGCACATGCCTTAAGTAGCATGCACTTGGCTGGAACCATTCGCAACAGAAGATATGCTAAGGGAAAACTCTCTCCTCACTATGCAGATCCTTGGCAGGTATTGTTCTCTGTTACAAAGCATTCACTGCATTGGTACGTTATGTGAGTTGGCATTTAATCATCAGTAAAGAAATAAAAGAATAAAACTTAAGAAATTAAAAAATAAACCTTTAGTAATTTTATCAAAGATGGGAATTAGAATATTTCCTATAATGCTACTAAACAGACTTTAGATGATATACTGAAAAAACTACACATAACTGAAGCTGTGCCAACCACCTTCTCCATACTGAAAACCCCTCCATTTTCTATCCACATCCCTCACCAATTTTCTGTCTCTCTTACCTGTCCAGTTACCCAGTGGTATAAGGTTGGGGGCCCCGGGTGCATAATTATAAGGGAGCACAACCAGGACCCCAACCCCCAGGCACTGCCTTTTGCAGGGATCCTCATATCCAAGAGAAAAGAGAATAGCAGCCCATCAGGCGGCTGCCACAACCTGGACACGTCCTGGAAGGCCCCATCGCCAACTCCTCATCTTTCCCTGTATGCCATCCACCAGGGGTATCTGGGGCCTGAAGCCTCACTGGTAGGTTCCCAGAAGAGGCTAGCAATTGTGTGATCACTGTCTCTAGACTCTGCTTTTCTCCTTTCTCCTCCTCTGCCTCTTAGTCTGGATTTCAGTCTGGCGCATCCTCTTCCTGCTCCTGTTGCCTCTTCTGTATCTGAAAGCTCTTCCTCCCAGTTGGCTCCCTCTTCTCCCACTGACCACTCCTTGTCATTCCACCACCAATCCCCTGGCTCCGAGCCTCCTTTCCTTGAGGTGTCCCTTGGGGGTTACCCATCTGCTTCTTCCTGCCACTCCTCTGCATCCAACATCCAACCATGGTCAAATCCACTCTATAAACTATGGAAAGGTCCAGTCCGATGTTCTCATGTTGCATTCCCATCCTTTAAGAATATAAGCTCCCATCTCTTCTAATACATGACTTCTCAAATCCCTTCCCTTTCGTGGATCTTGACAAAGGCTGGTCTCAAGCAGGCAGGTGTATGGTTTCATCTCTCCATAATATCTTGATGCAAGTCTGTTTAATGTTGAATCAGCACTGATTCATGATTTCCTAGTCCTTTTGTATGTGCAACTAGAATATGGATGCTCTCCAATGTGAACTTAAGCGTTTAACTTTGATTCTCTTTCCACTTAGCTCCACTCATTCCTGCAGAGAATCTCATTCAACAACAGTGCTGGGGATGAAATTACATTAAATGAATATGGAGAGTTAGCAGCTGGCTTTGATATTACCAACTTGGTCACTTTCCCAAATAATTCCTATGTCAGAGTCAAAGTGGGCAGCTTGGATCCTCAGGCCCCTCTGGGCAAAGAGCTCACCATTAATGAAGACAGAATCAAATGGCACAGACGATTCACTGAGGTATGGAAATAATGGCACAGTCCCTGAAACCCCAGAATTTGTGGTTATCCACGAAATGGGATGCAACAAAAGCACTTCACACATTATTCATTTTGAAATTCACTAGCACTTGAAACCACTTCAGACTAGTGATGAGTTAGAATAGAGGAGTGCTCCCAGACCTCTTGCTTCAAACAGAATGCAACTCCTCCCAGAACAGGTCAGGCATAGGAACCCAAAGCATTTCTCTCTGAGACAGGATGTGGCCTAACAGGAAACCACAACCCAAAAGTCATGGAATGATTTCCTATTGCTAGTTTCTTGTAATGACCCTGCAGGTAGGCGCAGAACCACTATAATGGCTTACCTTTAATTCCTTGTGCCACGACAAAGGAACACCATGTGGACTCCTTGAAGCAAATGCTGTTAGGTGGTGACTCCATCAAAAGGCCAAGCCAGGGGTGAAATCACACCGAATTCTAACACAGCTGTAAGGTAGGATGGGCCATGCATGAATACTGACATCTTCTTAAGTTTGTATGATGTTAGAACAGCAGCTTTTTACCCCACTGAAGGTACCACTTGTGTACCTACAGATCATTTCACACTATTAGTCTTCCTATTTACTATTAAATCACCTGATATTGGATATTTGATAAATTCCCCAGAACAATATCATAATATTAAACTCTTCCTATCTCTTTGCATAGGTGCCACCGCTTTCTCTATGTAATGCCAACTGCCATCCTGGTTACGGGAAGAAAAAGAAGGAGGGGGAGAAGTTTTGCTGCTATGATTGTGATCCATGTCCAGAAGGAATGATTTCAAAGGAGAAAGGTTAGAGATGACATCTTAAGATACTGCAGAACCTCTGGGCTCCTTGGAATTTTGTTGACATTAAACTGCTGCAGGAGAGAAGGCTTAAATTAACAGATGTGTTCATCTCATTGTTTATAGATAACATCAATATATTTTAATCTTTAAAACATCTTGAAGATTTCTTTTTTAAGTGGAAGCTAAGATATTTTACCTCAAACTTCGACAAAATTAGGGTGGACTAAAAGTGGTGTTTGCTCCTCTAAGAATGAGGTTGTTTGACAATAGGGGGAAAGTCTTATCAAACTCACTTTTCGGAGATCCAAGAATTTCAGCTGTAAATCATTTCTCATTTTGTTGTACTGTTTATGTGGCTCTAAGAAAAAGCAGGGAGACAATAAAAAAAAAGATGTCACCCATGTAGAAAATTCCAGAATGGATACACGCGTTTTATTTTTGATACACCTAGTACAAAAGCATTTGGACTTGAAGCTCGTATACATTCTGACGTAGAAAACACTATGCTAAATTGACTAGTGATGTGAAATTCTTAAGAATACTTTTGGTTACTTCAAATTGTCACACACTGTTTGTGCATTTTCAGACATGGAAACATGTGTCAGTTGCCCAGCAGATCAGTATCCAAACAGCGGCCAGGATCTATGCATTCCTAAGATTCCAAACTTCCTAGCCTTTGATGAAACCTTGGCCATTGTTTCAACTTTTTTTGCACTTTTATTCTCTCTGATCACAATTCTGGTGTTCGGCATCTTCATTAAGCATCGCAATACAGCCATAGTCAAAGCCAACAACAGAAGCCTCACCTATGGTCTCCTTATCTCCCTCCTCTTGTGTTTCCTCTCTTCTTTGTTGTTCATTGGAAAACCTAATAAGGTGACTTGCCTTCTCCGACAAACTGCTTTTGGCATTGTCTTCTCTGTGGCCCTCTCCAGCATCTTAGCCAAAACCATATTGGTGGTTTTGGCATTCATGGCTACCAAACCAGGATCCAATATGAGGAAATGGGTAGGCAAAGAACTGGCTTATTCCATTGTCTTTTCCTGCTCCATTGTTCAAGTAGGAATCTGTGTCCTCTGGCTGGCAACCTCTCCCCCATTCCCAGATGTGGACATGCACTCAATGCCTGAAGAAATCATATTTCTTTGTAATGAAGGGTCAGTCTCCATGTTCTATTGTGTTTTGGGCTACATGGGCTTCCTGTCCACTATCAGCTTCACAGTGGCCTTCCTAGCCAGGAAGTTGCCTGACACTTTCAATGAAGCCAAGTTCATCACCTTCAGCATGCTGGTCTTCTGCAGTGTTTGGCTCTCCTTCATTCCAACCTACCTGAGCACCAGAGGAAAATACATGGTGGCTGTGGAGATCTTCTCCATCTTTGCTTCTGGTGCTGGGTTACTGGCTTGCATTTTCACCCCTAAATGCTACATTATTGTGGTGAGGCCTGACCTGAACAACAAAGAGCAGCTAACACCAAAGAAAGGTATAAATGACAGAAAAAGTTGTGGTTCTGTTGGATCTGAGGCTACATGGACTTGCTGCCTGGTATCACTTTCTCAGTCCCTACTCTGGATCTTTGTAGAGTTTGCTTCTTAACTTTTTTATTTGCCAAAGATGTCCCAAAGGCAGCGGGTACAGATTTTTCCTCAGGTTCTACTCCCAAAGCCTTTTTCACAAATGAGTAATGCTGTAATACAATGGAGATTTTGGTTCAAAGTTTCCTTCTCCTAGGTGGGCTCCCTTCCAAGGTTTACGAGACCCATCTGCCCCTCATTTCCCTCTACAGCACCTGCAGTAGCCACCTTTTTAAGCATTAGGCCCACTTTTGCTCTCATCTGCTATATCCCGTCTTTGCATGCAGAGAAACCCCCCAACTCACTGACCATTGGCTGACCTCACCCTGGTTTAGGCAGTCAGTTGAATCTGTTTTGTGGGATGTGGCTGCTGTTGCCAGCTGACAACTTCTAGGAGCCACAGGTGAGAACTGAGTGCAGGGTGGGGATCAGAGGTAGATAAACTACCCTAAAAGTAGCACGACTTGTTCCCCGCTAGAGTTACTACCCCTCCCTAACACTCCATACACCCCTGTCTTGTTTTACTGTATTTTTAAAGCAAATGGAATCTTAATAGCAAAACTCTCAGCCTTTTCATTTAGAAATGGTTCATTTCAGTTGTTCAGTGTTGTACATGTACTGTATGAATGATTTTTAATAAAAAGTCTCTTATCAATTACTGCATGGAATCTGCAAATTCATCTTGAAGACAACACAGGGTACCAGAAGCAAAAAAACATTGTGAAATAGTTGAGGGCTCTACATTCTTTATCTCTCACCCACAAAGCAGCTGATAAATAGTAGAAGGAGAAGTTTAAAAAAGCCATTTCCCTTGATTTTTAAATAGTTTTAACAAACTAACAAATTAGCAGAGATATGCAACATTATCTGGAGGAAAATACATTGGATATTACTAACACTAATAGGACAAACCTTTTTTTCTGAATTATACTTCTAACCGGTTTGAAAGAGTGGTGGCAGAGACTTCCGGAGGTGGCGCCATCGGCAATGGTGGATTCCCTCTAGCTCTGAGGGAGTAGCTCTGCGGAAATCGGGTCTTGCCGCTACGGCGAAGCGGGGACCCCTTTGAAACCACAGGCGGGTGAAGCCTGTGACTGTGGGACTCGGCAGGCACCCTTAGCACCCCCCCAATCTGCGAGGGAACCCTGTAAAGGGTTCTGGAGCGAAACGGGGAGTTTGGCGCGGTGCTGAGAGTCAACTGCTTCTTTCGTGGAGTGAAGCCGCGCAGCTGTTGCCGGAGAGTGCTGACCTTTTTCCTGTGACAATTCGGTTAACAAACAACTACCCGTGAGTAGGTTAAGTTTGAAGATTGGGAAATTTAAGGAAAAAATGGACTAATTTGGCACTGAAGCGGGAAGGCGCAAACAGGAAGTCCGCCTTCCGTTTTTCTGTAAATAGATCAAAGCGAAGACTGTCTAAGCTAAGACCCTGAAAATCGGGTTGAAAAAGACTTAAATCTTAACATCAATTAAAAGAGAACTCCCTCCCTGAGGTGCGGGAAAGGGGAGGGAGAAGGGGAAGTATTTGTTGCCTGCAGAAAAAGAAGAGAGAAAGGGAACAAAGACCATCACTTAATGCCTGGGAACAGACTGTCAAGGGACAATGGAATTGCCGTATTGTGAATCGCGCAGTTAAAAGATTGCAACTTTTTGACAGATAACTCTGTAAGAGAGATACTTTGATTCTGAAGGGTCCCTCCGGACCAGAATTTGTTGCATTTTTTGGCTAAAGGGGGGATCTTTGTAAGTTGGATCAATATGGAGGCCAAATGGCCAAAATATTGGGAAATTTTGGAACAAGAAGGAGACAAATTGAAATTGCAGAGTTTTGAGAAATTAAAAGATAAAGTGCGAGACTGGCTTCATTATTATCAGATAATGGAGGCTTATAATTTGGACAAGAAAATTAGCTTCCAGGTGGAAAAATCAAAATTAGAAACAGAACTGTTAGAACCTAAAACTAAGAAATTGTCAAAGATGTATAACTTGCTGTTGAAATGGAATACTCAGGATGAAACGGTGAAATCTGCTATGATTAAATGGGCACAAGATGTTGGACATTACATTATGTTTGCTGACTGGGAACAGTTGTGGACCACAGGTATGAAATTTACGGCATGTAATGCCCTAAGAGAGAATATTATGAAAATGATATACAGGTGGTACATGACACCAGTCAAGTTTGCAAAAATCTATCACTTGCCCGATAATAAATGTTGGAAATGTAAAGAGACTGAAGGTACATTCTTTCACCTTTGGTGGACGTGCCCAAGGATTAAGGTTTTCTGGGAGATGATATATAATTAAATGAAAAAGGTATTTAAATATACCTTCTTGAAGAAACCAGAGGCTTTTCTCCTGGGCATGGTCGGCCAACTGGTGCCAAAGAAGGATAGAACTGTCTTTATGCATGCCACAACAGCAGCAAGAATACTTATCGCAAATTATTGGAAGACACAAGATCTACCCACCTTGGAAGAATGGCAGATGAAGGTGATGGACTATATGGAACTGGCACAAATGACTGGCAGAATCCGAGACCAGGGAGAAGAGTCGATGGAAGAAGACTGGAAAAAGTTTAAAGACTATCTACAGAAATATTGTAAAATTAATGAATGTTAGAATGATGTTGGATAGAAATTAAGTGGTTTATAGCTGTAATGTTATAAGGGAATATGAGAAAATGGACTATTAATAGGTAAAAACCCAATGTTATAATATTTTAAGATTGAAGATTAGGATAAACAAAGAGGGGAGGGATTTGCTGAACTAACAAACTGAACTGTAATACAGAAAAGGGAGGCGTGAGGAGGTCCGGGAAATAAGCAAATGAAAGATAAGTTATTGAAAGATTGAATTGTTTTTAACTATTTTTATTTTGTATTTTTCTTTTTTCTTTTTTATCTTTTTGTAATACTTTGAAAACTTTAATAAATATCTTATAAAAAAATAACAAAGAAAATTAGCAGAGATATGCAACATTATCTGGAGGAAAACACTATTTCTGTTATAATAATTTTTATTAATTTACAATTACCAGCCAATAATACCCTCATTATAACAATACCAAATTATAGTACTAATACTAATTATTCAAATACTAAATCATATAATTTAGGTGCCCCCCCCCACATGCTAGAAGTGCTGGTTTGATAATTTCCTTTATTTCTGCATTCCAGAATCATCTTAATTTCTATTATATTCCGATCAAAATAATAATCCCTTATACAACAACTGCAATATTAATAACTTCTATTTGTGTTAACACATTAATTGATTTATAAAACAAAAATGAGAAACTCAAACTATATCCTTTCTCTTCCTGTGTGTGGCAGTTATTCTGACCCTGGTGTTTCTTCCAGTCCTTGTAAAATGTTGTGTCTGTTGTGACGGAAACATTGGTTCCAAGTATTTCTTTTTACTTTTTTCTCCTGCCAGAAAATGGTTAAAGAGCGGCAGCCTCTGATTGGCTGTGGTTCCAGGAGGGAGAGTTTAAAAGGGTCAGCTTTGGAGGGAGATTGAGTTAAAGTGTGGTTAAGAGGGGGGTTGAGTTGAGGCAGTTGAGGAGGGAGGTTGGGAGTTAGGTAGGGAGATAGGATAGGAGTCAGGTTGAAATATAAAGAGTGTTGAGGAGGGAGAGTTGGTTCTGGAATAAAACATCCACTCCGAGGGTACAGTGAAGGACTGAGTGTATTGTCCTGCAGGAGTAAAAGAACCAAATCTTGCTGGGAGACTGAGGATGAGACAGGAGAAGGAGGAGCTGAAAGAGATGAGTCTACTTAGGTCTCAAACTAATCTGAAGGGGAGATACTCTTCTGAGGAAAGAAGATATGCCGAAAACCCAGGGAAGGAAGGTGGGGGGGGTGAGCCCTTAAGACTATTACTGAAAGTACCTCAGGATCTGGATTTGTTAAAGGGGTGGGTAACTGAAGGAAAGTACCGCCTTAGAAAGGGACTGAACTATAAAGCCCAAACCTCTGAAAGTGAATTAAAGGGAACTAGCATATTATTATTGAAGTAACCTAAGTTTCTCCACTTATATTATACTACCTTGTTTTAAAAATAAATCTTTATTGTTTATGTAAAGAACACCTGCTTCAACTTCTTGGTTATTCCCATCACAAAGAACCGCCCCAGGATATTCTAGGATAGTTAGGTTTTGTTTTTAAGCCTTCAGGTAAAAGGTTGTTCGGTGTAGTGGGAGCAAAATATTAAAGTGAGAGCAGGCACATGGGCGTGAGCAGTAACTGAGCCGCCAATCTTGGCGCATCCATCTTTTCCATGTTGTTGCTGTTCTCCATCATGCCTTGTGTGCATCTGATATCCCATTAGTCTATTGATCCTATAATCCAGTCTCCCCATGTCTTGATAAGGCAAGGATGATATCCAGAATGGCTGCCACCATTCAGTTAATGCTATGGCAAACCCTGTCTGATCAGTGTTACATAGGTGGGAGAGTGAAGGATGCCCCAGTACTAACAAATTTGGAAGCGGAGAAAGGATGGGGTCAGCTCAACTCTAGATATCCTGCTGACCTTGTAGGTTCATTCCTTGCCTATGATTTTGTGATGCTACAAATTTTATTACATTGACAAATCCAGCTTCTTGTCTACCAGCTGCGGCAATAGATGCTTTTGGATTCACTATCTGCAGTCTGGATTCAGACCGTACCTCCTAGGCTGGAAAAAATGGTGAACACTGCTTTTTTATGGGAAGCCAAATCACAGGACAAAGCGATGCAGTAATTTTTGGAAATTGTGGGATAACCGCTTCTCCCAGGGCATGAAATTGTGGGATAACCGCTTCTCCCAGGGCAACATGGAAACCATCATCAGGCATCACTGAAACCTGGTGGGATAAGTCCCACGATTGGAATGTAATAATGGAGGGATACAATCTATTTCAGAGAAACAGACCAGACAAGAAAGGAGGAGGAGTGGCGTTATATGTCAGGGATGTGTATACCTGTGAAGAGATCCAAGATTTAGAACCTCAAAGCCAAAATGAGAGCATTTGGGTCAAAATTAAGGGAGATAAGAATAACAGAGACCTCATTGTGGGAGTTTACTGTAGATCCCCAAGCCAAACGGAGGACATAGATGATGCCTTCCTGGAACAGATGGCCAAGCATGCAAAAGGAAGGGAGATAGTAGTAATGGGGGACTTCAATTACCCGGATATTTGTTGGATGTCAAACTCAGCCAAGAGCATAAGGTCAAACAGATTCCTCACTGGCCTTGCAGACAACTTCATTGTCCAGAAAGTGGGAGAAGCAATAAGAGGAACAGCCATTTTAGATCTGGTCCTAACCAATGTTGATGACCTGGTTAGTGGGGTAGAAGTGGAAGGATCATTAGGCGCGAGTGATCATGCTCTTCTGAAGTTTACTATACAGCGGAAAGGAGCAGCCAAGCATACTAGGACTCAATTTCTTGACTTTAAGAAAGCCGACTTCATAAAACTTAGGGAAGTGCTGGGTGAGATCCCATGGACAGTAATACTAAAAGGAAAGGGAGTTCATGATGGCTGGGAGTTTGTTAAGAGGGAGATAGTAAAAGCACAACGTCAGGCAATACCAATGAGACGGAAACATAGAAGGTGCCTAAAGAAGCCAGGGTGGCTATCTAAAGAACTTTTAACTGAGTTAAGATTAAAAAAGGATGTGTACAAAAAATGGAAAAGGGGGGAAACCACCAAAGAGGAATTCAAACAAATAGCCAGCACGTGTATACACAAAGTCAGAAAAGCTAAAGCACAGAATATACTCAGGCTTGCTAGAGAGGTTAAAAGCAACAAAAAAGGGGACTTCCGGGTTGGTGCCTCCGGCAATGGCGGATTTCCTCTGATCGGGAGGAATCCGCTCCGTGGAAATTTGGGTCTGGCCGCCACGGCGAAGGTGGAGACCCGTATAAATCACAGGCGGGAGAAACCTGTGAACGTGGGATTCGGCGGGCACCTTTTGCACCTCCCCTACTCACGGGGAAACCCGGTTTCGGGGATCCGGAGCGACGTGGGGTGAGCGGCGCAGTGCTTCGAATCGTCTGCTTCTTCCACGGAGCGAAGCCGCATAGCTGTTGCCGGAGAGCATTGACTTTTTCCTGTGGACAATTTGACTCCAAAGTAATTACCCGTGAGTAGAGCTGAGACGGGAGAATCAGATTTTAAACTTTTAATTTGGCATCGAAACAGGGAGGTTCAAAACAGGAAGTCTGCCTTCCCTACTTGTAAACAGACAGAGGCAAGGAGGCTGTAGGCTGAAGTCTTGGAAAGCCTTTTGTAAAAGCCTAAATTTCCATCAGTAAAGAGCATAAAACCCCCCTTGGAGGCAGGAGAAGAGGGGGGAAGTTGTGGACTGAGTATGCCTGCAGGAGAGAGTGAAGGGAGTTAAAATACTGCCGCTCTGACCCTGGAAACGGGCTGCCAGTAGGACTGACGTTTTGGAATGTTCATTGACAGCACTTAGAACATTCCTTGACAGCTAGCAAAGGAAGAGAAATACATTGTTTCTATTGTCTCCGGCTGCTTCTAAAAAGGAGTAAAAAGTAACTGAAATCTGAAATTAACTTTGGATTGTATGAGTTGCGTTTAAAGGGGACATTGTTGATTATTATAAACAGAAACTGTTTCCCCCTAGTGGAAGTCTCTGAAATTGGTTACTTTATAAGAGCTGGGCTAGGGGGACTTCCAGCTGCAAGATAAAAACTGTGAGACTCTGAGATTGACCTTGAATCTCCCAAGTGTTATGGTAAATGGAAAGGAAAAAAACAGATGAAATGTCGACAGAAGAGGCCTTAGTGGTCGCATTAGTGAAAATAAACGATTCGCTGGAACAGATTCACAGGAAAACAGACAATCTGGGACAAAAGGTGAACACCAACACAGAAACCATTCAGAGATTGATACAGGAATTTACCTTGACACGGCAAACTGTGGATGAAGTCAGGGAGAAAAACCTTGCTGCTGAATGTAAAACAATACAACTGGAGTGTGAAAGAGCCCCATCCATTCAAAGGCAACTCGATGTGACATCTGTTATGATTGAACTTAAAGAAAAACAGATGAATTTGAGGACCAGAGCCCTACCTGAATTGGGAAAGGAAAGCTTGACAGAGCTTCAGGAGGAGACAGGACTAACATCGGTTGAGAAAGAGAGGCTTTTGGGGGTCAGTATGACCGCCAAAAATGTGAATTTATTTAAGGGTAACTGTGAAGGACGTTGGATTGAAGAGAAGGGGGATTGGGAAATATGGACAAATCTGAAGTTGCTATTGTTGGGCCGAGCTGTTGTGGTGGGGATGAGGGTTGCTGTGTTGCCAGGGATGTTGCTTTTGTTCCAAATAGTGCAAGTTTTGGATGGGATGGATTGTTTCAGGAGGTGGCAGAGGGATGTTTTTGGTTTTGTTTGGCAGGGCAGGAAGCCTCGAGTAAAACTTAAGATATTGACGGATGCTAAAGAAGGAGGTGGACCTGCCCTGCCAGACCCCTAAACTTTGTTGTGAACCATCTGCTTTTTGCCGGCTGAGAGAATGGTTGTCTCTTGGAAGCACTGAAGTGTTGGATAATGGCAGATGAAGTTGATGGACTAGATGGAATTGGCAAAAAAGACTGGCAAGATCCGAGACCAGGGAGAAGAGTTGGTGGAAGAAGACTGCGAAAAGTTTAAAGATTATTTATAGAAATATTGTAAAATTAATGAATGTTAGGGGGACTTCCGGGGTGGCGCCATCGGCAATGGCGGACTCCCTCTGAACCGGAGGGACCAGCTCCGCACGAAACGGGTCTTTTCCGCTGCAGCGAAGTGGGGACCCTTTCAGAAATCACAGGCGGATGAAGCCTGTGACCGTGGGACTCGGCGGGCACCTTTAGCGCCCCCCCAACCCGCAAAGGAACCCACTAACGGGCTACGAAGCGAAGAGGGGAAAGTGGCGCGGTGCTGTGAGTCAACTGCTATTTCCGTGGAGTGAAGCCGCACAGCCGTTGCTGGAGAGCGCTGCCTTTTTCCTGGGACAATTTGGCATCTAAAGTAATCACCCGTGAGTACTCAAATATTGAACAATTGGACTTCAAATAAGAACTGGCGATTAGAAAGGAATTGGACTTAAAAATTTACCTTAATTTGTCACTGAAACGGGAAGGTCTAAACAGGAAGCCAGTCTTCCGTTTCCTTGTAGTCAGAAGAAAGCAAAGACAACGTAAACTAGAGCTTAGAAAAATACTTTTAAAGGATTGGTTTTCACCATTTAAAACCATTGAACCCCCCTTCGGTAGCAGGAGAAGAAGGGGGATCTTTTTTGGACTGTTTAAACCTGCAGAAGTGAGTTTAAAGTAAAGTAACTTTCCACCAACCTGACCCTGGAGCGGGGTGTCAGAATTGACGTTTTGAAGCTCATTGACCAGATACAAATGCTTTTGACAGATAGTTAAAAGAAGAGTAACATTGTGATTCCACTGTTTCCTTTCGCATTTTAAAGGAACTAATATTGACAAAATATCTTAAAAAAAGAAAAACTTTGTTGCTATTGTCCTTAAAAGAAAGAACAACCAGAAGTTCCCCCCCCCCTAGAAGGCAACTGTGAAATTGTAACCAATTCTAGGGAGTTTGCAGATTACAACCGTGGGAAAGGAATTGTGACCTTGCAGGTCAATGTTATCAGAAGCACTGTTGGGTGCTTTCTGGAAAATAAATGCCCTATTGGATCAGTTAAGTCAGAAGACGGATTTGATGACTAATGCGGCAAGAACATTTGAACAGGTAGTGGGAAATTATATGGAGCCCACCCAGGAACCTAAACAGGAGTGTGTCCTGACAGAGCAGATGATAGAAGAGGATGTTGCAGAATCTTGGGCGCCAGAGATGGAGGGACTTTTCGCCCAGCAGGAAAATGAGCCTTTGGATTTGACAAATGAACTTGGAAAAAACCAGATTTGGAAAGACAAAGTTTGGATTGATTTGGAAATGGGAGGTTGGACTGACCCCCCTATGCAGGGATGTTTGGACTTTCCGAGTCTGGCAATGGGCCGTCAGAGGGTTGGAGCTGTTGGGACTTCCAATCTTGGAGGGAATTAGAATCATGTCTTAAAATACCACATGGAGTCTAGTCTGGACTATAAGAAAGGGGCTGATTTGTTGAAAAGGGTCAAAAACACTACCAAGCTGGAGTTCCCACGAGTGAAAGGAAAATATGAAGAAGAGCTGCAGAAGGGACATGGAAGAGATGTGAAGGCCTCAGATATAAGATCACCAGGTTAATGTGCCAGACTAATGGGATAAAAAGGACTGACAATCCCGGAACCGGGGGGGGGGGGACGCTGGAAGAAGATTGGATTGTTTTTATTCTCTTTTTTATCATCAGAAATGTTTTATGAACGTTGGAAAAATGTTGAAATGAAATTACTTGGCTCTTGTAAAAATGTTTAAAGAATTAGGTAAAAAGGTAATGGTTATGAGAAGCTGGTAAAAAGATTTAAGTCTTAAGTTTTAAGGTTTTTTATAAGATAAGATGAAAATAGAGTAAGGTAATGTAATGAAAGAATATTATGAATTATGGAAAGGATTTGCTGTGACAATTATTAATCAAGATACAAGAGATGGAAGGAGGAGGAGGTCATGGAAAGAAGGTAATGAAAGTGGAGAATTTGAAAATGATGGTTTTATTTTTTTATTTTTATTTTTCTGTTTTTGTCTTTTTTCTTTGTAATTTTGTCTTTTTTCTTTGTAATTTTAAAAAATTCTTTTTTCAATAAATATCATTATAAAAAAAATTAATGAATGTTAGAAGAATGTTGGAATGAAGTTATATGGCTTCAATAGAAATGTTTTAAGGAATTAAGTATAAAAAGATTAATAGAGTATTAAAGGAAAATAAGGTTAAAATGTGTTAAGATAATTATAGGATAGAAAACAGGGGAAGATGGAAAGGAATTGGAATTAAGTATAAATAGATTAATAGAGCTTTAAAGGGAAAAATATGGTTAGAATGTGTTAAGACAATTATAGGATAGAAAACAGAGGAAGATGGAAAGGAATTGCTGAAACAATTAACAGAAGTGGAATACAAAAAGGGAGGTGTGAGGAGGTCGAGGAAATAAGGGAAAGAAAGATAAGATGTTGAAATTGGATTGTGTTTTAAATGGTTTTTGTTTTGTTTTGTTTGTTTTTTTATTTTGTATTGTATTGTATTGTATGTTTTTTCTTTTTTGGTTTTTTTTGTAGTGTTGTGTTTAATTTGTTGGAAATTTAATAAATATTATTTTTTTAAAAAAAAAAAAAAGGAACAAAAAAGGCTTTTATGGGTATGTCCGTAGCAAAAGGAAGAACAAAGAAACAGTGGGGTCACTCAGAGGAGAAGATGGTGAAATGCAAACAGGGGACACAGAAAGGGCTGAACTCTTCAATGCCTTCTTTACCTCAGTCTTCTCCGATAAAGAAAACAATGCCCGACCTGAAGAATTTGGAGCAAATGATTCAGCAGAGGAAACACAGCCCAGAATAACTAAGGAGATAGTACAAGAATACTTGGCTAGTTTAGATGTATTCAAGTCTCCAGGGCCAGATGAACTGCATCCAAGAGTATTAAAAGAACTGGCAGATGTGATCTCAGAACCACTGGCAGTCATCTTTGAGAATTCCTGGAGAACAGGCGAAGTCCCGGCAGACTGGAGGAGGGCAAATGTTGTCCCTATTTTCAAAAAGGGGGAAAGAGGGGACCCAAATAATTATTGCCCAGTCAGTCTGACATCAATACCAGGGAAGATTCTGGAGCAGATCATTAAGCAAACAGTCTGTGAGCACCTAGAAAGGAATGCTGTGATCACCAATAGTCAACATGGATTTCTGAAAAATAAGTCATGTCAGACTAACCTGATCTCGTTTTTTGACAGAATTACAAGCCTGGTAGATGAAGGGAACGCAGTGGATATAGCCTACCTTGATTTCAGCAAGGCATTTGACAAGGTGCCCCATGATATTCTTGTAAAGAAGCTGGTAAAATGCGGTCTTGACTATGCTACCACTCAGTGGATTTGTAACTAGCTGACTGACCGAACCCAAAGGGTGCTCATCAATGGTTCCTCTTCATCCTGGAGAAGAGTGACTAGTGGGGTGCCACAGGGTTCTGTCTTGGGCCTGGTCTTATTCAACATCTTTATCAACAACTTGGATGATGGACTCAAGGGCATCCTGATCAAATTTGCAGATGACACCAAACTGGGAGGGGTGGCTAACACCCCAGAGGACAGGATCATACTTCAAAACGACCTTGACAGATTAGAGAACTGGACCAAAACAAACAAGATGAATTTTAACAGGGAGAAATGTACAAGTATTGCACTTGGGCAAAAAAAAATGAGAGGCACAAATACAAGATGGGTGGCACCTGGCTTGAGAGCAGTACATGTGAAAAGGATCTAGGAGTCTTGGTTGACCACAAACTTGACATGAGCCAACAGTGTGACGCGGCAGCTAAAAAAGCCAATGCAATTCTGGGCTGCATCAATAGGAGTATAGCATCCAGATCAAGGGAAGTAATAGTGCCACTGTATTCTGCTCTGGTCAGACCTCACCTGGAGTACTGTGTCCAGTTCTGGGCACCACAGTTCAAGAAGGACACTGACAAACTGGAACGTGTCCAGAGGAGGGCAACCAAAATGGTCAAAGGCCTGGAAACGATGCCTTATGAGGAACGGCTAAGGGAGCTGGGCATGTTTAGCCTGGAGAAGAGGAGGTTAAGGGGTGATATGATAGCCATGTTCAAATATATAAAAGGATGTCACATAGAGGAGGGAGAAAGGTTGTTTTCTGCTGCTCCAGAGAAGCAGACACGGAGCAATGGATCCAAACTACAAGAAAGAAGAGTCCACCTAAACATTAGGAAGAACTTCCTGACAGTAAGAGCTGTTCGACAGTGGAATTTGCTGCCAAGGAGTGTGGTGGAGTCTCCTTCTTTGGAGGTCTTTAAGCAGAGGCTTGATAACCATATGTCAGGAGTGCTCTGATGGTGTTTCCTGCTTGGCAGGGGGTTGGACTCGATGGCCCTTGTGGTCTCTTCCAACTCTATCATTCTATGATTCTATGATTCTAACAGTTGCAGGAATGAAGGATACAGCACCATATATGAACAGGAAAACATCATGGGGGGAAATTATCACACGCAGGAAAGAATAAGGATTACATTTAGAGTTCCTCACTTGAAACTTTATAAATTACCTAATATAGCAAAAACAAAAATAAAACCACAAGACTGTAGCTGTTATCTAAGAGATTATTATATGTGCATGGAATGCAATGGAAATTATTAACATAGTGGAACACAGAATTAATAAAGAAGAATGAAGCCATCAAATCTAGCATGCAAGGGGAAACATTTAATTAAATCATATAATTGACATTTGAATAATTGGCATTCAAAATTGCATTAATTAGAGAAAATTGGTATTGTGATAATGAGGCTGGTATTGGAACAATATGGGTAAATCAATAAAAATATATGTTTTTAAAAAAATAATAGTAATATTTTGGCATTTCCCCTACTGCTGAAGTGCCATAGAATCCAAAAACACTGCACAAGTGATTCTCTCCCCTATCATTACTCAAATTACAATAATCAATCCACCTGACTGAACCGCCAAATACCACAGTGGAAAATAGGAATCAACAAGCAAGCCTGAAATGATTATAAGCTCCTCTGTGCTCCATAGACGACTAGGCTGTGCTCTGTTACTTATCAGTTTCCCTTTTTCATATCAAACCACTGCATCTTGTTTGGCATCCAAGGCATTCTGTTGTGACAATGTTCAAGCTAACAGTAAGGTGGATACAGGTCCCTTACCGTGTCAAATTGACAGAGTCAGCTGTCACCCAATTTGTCTTGTTCAGATCAGGTGGAGGAGAGGAATAAGACTGTCGAGAAAAGCAGCGGACTCCATGCACACAAGGGAATTTGCCATCAGGATGTTGCTCCTGCTGCTTCTGTTGCTCCCCAATATAGTGCCCCAAGGACAAAGTGCTAAATGCACAACAAATCATCCTGTTCATGTTCTACATGAGTGGCATGAGCCAGGTGACTTGGTCATTGGTGCAATGGCATCTCATATTTATTACATAGTCCGCAAGGTTTCCTTGAAGAAACACCCTTCCCAGGATTTCATTGATGCCCCACTGTAAGTAAGGGTTAATTAATATTATTTTAATTATTCCATATAGGCTATATCAGACAGAATATAACTTTGATTGATATGAAGGGGGGATTGCTTTAGAACTTTATTTTTTAAATGTGTGGAGAGGTTATATTAGAAATCTCTGTGGATATAGGCTATCTGCATATTGTCAATGTACAATAAGCTTTTTTGAGTCTAATTGTTTAAAGAGAAAGAGAAAAGAGAGTAGGAGAAAGAGAAAAGTGATGGCATGAAAATAGGAAAGCCTATAGCCAAGTAGTATGGTACTGAACTTTTTTGATGATACCCAATTTTTCAAGGTAGCGAAAACAAATATGGGTTCCCGAAGATATGAAGAAATGTGCAACAGCTTTTTTAATTACACAATATTCTTAGATTGCCCAAATAAGTAAATAAACTTTGCTGGCTTCATCCTCGCTTTATAGGCAGACAGGTGAATCTCTCCTATCTAGATTCTGTGCACTGTATAATTTTCCCATCAAACAAAACCTCACTTCATTTGCAGGGTGTTGACAAAGTTCTACCAGCAAATCCTGGCCTTGGTCTTTGCTGTTGATGAGATCAACAAGAATCCTAGGCTGTTGCCCAATGTCTCTCTCGGCTTCCACATCTATGAGAGCTATTATGATTCAAAGATGACCTACCAAAACACTCTGGACCTGCTCTTTAAATCACATCACTTTGTTCCCAACTACAGGTGTGGCATCCAGAAAAATGTGATAGGAGTCATTGGGGGACTCAGCTCTGATACCTCCTGGTGCATGGCAAACATCTTAGGTCTTTTCAAGATTCCACAGGTAGAATATGGATTTGAAAAACAGAGATGTCATGCTTTTCTTGCATTAGGAATCTACTGATTCATAAATATGGAGTGGGGAAATAGACAAAGTAAAAGGGCCATAATATGCATATCCAGCAATGTGTGTAAGAAGCTCAATTTGTGTTTAATAGATGTAATAGAAGATTTCTCTAAAGCTGCCAGGTTTGTAAAGGAGAAACCTAGATGGGTTCATATACATCAATCCTGAATGCACTGCACTGGCTTCCTGTGAGCTACTGAATATATGACATTGACAATCTCTTCATAGGCAAAAAAAACAGAACATATTAACTAAAAATGTTCCTCCCCTTAAAAAGCAAGATAGACCTTTCCCAAAGTATGATGTTACTCAACATTGTTCACTTTCAGAGGCTAATTGAAAACACTGTTTTCTTGCTATTGTTCTGGCATTTGACACTTCAGAGCGTTATATAGTGGTGTCATCATTGTGCTATTCTGCTGCATTGCTGTATTTCATTTTAGTTGTTTTTTATATTGTATTTTATATTTTACTGATATTTTATATGATTTGGTTTATAGTGCTCAGAGAAGAATAGCATATACAGTGGTACCTCGGGTTACATACGCGTCAGGTTATATAAGCTTCAGGGTACAGACTCCGCTAACCCAGAAATAGTGCTTCAGATTAATAACTTTGCTTCAGGATGAAAACAGAAATCGTGCTCCGGCGGCACGTCAGCAGCAGGAGGCCCCATTAGCTAAAGTGGTACTTCAGGTTAAGAAATGTTTCAGGTTAAGAACGTACCTCCAGAACGAATTAAGTACTTAACCCGAGGTACCACTGTATAATCTAATGGAGCTCTTCAGGATTTCCCAGGAAAACTTCCTGAGAGAGTACTTAGTAGATAGAGAATCAACGGCTTCCTACAAACATTACAAAGGTTACAGAGCAAAAGTACATGATCCACCTCCACTTTGGACTTTTGTTGAGTCGTCCATTTAGTATATTAACATGAACGATGATAAATGCTCCTCTCTACTTGTAGACTATCAGTGTGTACAAGTATAAAGCTGGGATGATGCCATAATAATAACAGTAAATATCTACAGAAACCAAGAGCAAGATTATATCTGTTTTACTATGTAATTTGGTACATTTGGGATATATATTCAGTGTGTGTGTGTGCGTGTGTGTGTGCGTGTGTGTGTGTGTGTGTGTGTGTTTATTTGCAAATATTTTGGGATATCATGATTTCTTGTTTCCACTTGGAAACGTTTGGCTTTTGCTTTTCCAGATTTCATATGGTTCATTTGAACCACCCATAAATTATGGAACCAAGTTCCCATCCTTTTACCGCATGGTCCCCAATGAAGACCTTCAGTATCAGGGAATTATCCAGTTACTTCTGCATTTCAGATGGAAATGGGTTGGGCTCATGACTCCAGCTAATGAAGCTGGGGAACGTTTCTTACAGACAATTGAGCCAATGCTTTTCAAGAATGGAATCTGTTCAGCATTCACAGAAAGAGTGGAACTCAATATAATTTATAACAGTAACAACCTCGAAATGCTGCAGGACGCAAGGATTTGGTTACCAACTTTCACAACCAGCAGAGCCAATGCAGTTCTTGTATATGGAGAAAGTAGATTTATTATATGGTTGTCAGGTGCTTTAATCACAATGGAGTTATCTCAGCTACTATTTCCCCAAAAGAAGTCACGTGAAGGAAAAGTATGGATTACAACTACCCAAATTGATTTCATATTATATAGCCTTCAAAAATGGACAGTTAATATACGAATGTTCCATGGTGCTATCTCCTTTGCAATTCACTCCAAGGAGATTCACAACTTTAAAGACTTTCTTCGGAGTATACGTCCTCATTGGACAGACACAGATGGTTTTATCCAAGATTTCTGGGAAGACGCATTCAGTTGTTCACTTTCAAATACCACTCTCTCACCAACCATGTGTACTGGAGAGGAGATGCTGGAGAGCCTCCCTGCACCATTTTTTGAAATGAGCATGACTGGCCACAGCTACAGTATCTATAATGCTGTCTATGCTTTGGCACATGCCTTAAATAGCATGCACTTGGCTGGAGCCATCCGCAACAGAAGAGGTGCTAAGGGAAAACTCTCTCCTCACTATGCAGATCCTTGGCAGGTATTCTTCTCTGTTACAAAGCATTCACTGCATTGGTACATTATGTGAGTTGGTATTTAATCATCAGTAAAGAAATAAAAGAATAAAACTTAAGAAATTAAAAAATAAACCTTTAGTAATTTTATCAAAGACATAAGGAAAAAACTACACATAACTGAAGCTGTGCCAACCACCTTCTCCACACTGAAAACCCCTCCATTTTCTATCCACATCCCTCCACAATTCTCTCTGTTTCTCTTACCTGTCAAATTACCCAGTGGTGTAAGTGTGGGGGCTTGGGGCCCATGGCCCTGGGAGCATTATTCTGAAGGAGAACAACCAGGACCCCAACCCCAGGCACTGGCATTTGCAGGGATCCTCATATCCAAGAGAAAAGAGAAGAGCAGCCCATCAGGGAGCTGCCACTGCCTGGGCACGTCCTGGTAGGCCTTGTGCCTAACTCCTCATCGTTCCCTGTCTGCCAACCACCAAGGTTTCTGGGGCCTGAAGCCTCACTGGTAGATCCCCAGAAGAGGCTATCAACTGTTTGATCACTGTCTCTAGACCCTGCTATTCTCCCTTCTCCTCTTCTGCCTCTGACTCTGGATTTCAGTCTGGTGCATCCTCTTCCTGCTCCCTTAACCTGTTGCCTCTTCTGTATCTGAAAGCTGTTCCTCCCAGTCGGCTCCCTCTTCTTCCACTGACCACTCCTTGTCATTCCACCACCAATCCCCTGGCTCTGAGCCTCCTTTCCTTGGGGGCGTCCCTTTCGGGTTCTCCATCTGCTGCTCTCTACCACTTCTCTGCATCCAACATCCAACCATGCTCAAATCCACTCTATAAACTATGGAAAGGTCCGGTCCGATGTTCTCATACTGCATTCCTATCCTTTAAGAATATAAGCTACCATCTCTTCTCATACATAACTTCTCAAATCCCTTCCGTTTCTTGGATCTTGACAAAGGCTGGTCTCAAGCAAGCAGGTCTATCGTCTCATCTGTCAGGGAACTGCCATCAGAGGCACGGGAGAAGGAGAGGGTCTCTGATTCTGCAGGAGAAGGTCCAAGCGCTAGGGGGAGACTTAGCTGGGAAGAAGGGGAAGAGAATGAGTGTAACACCAGGGAGTCAGGAGAGCAACGGGACAGGGAGGTGCAGGGGCTCCAGGACTCTTCGTTGGAAGTTAGTGAGGAGAGCCCAAGCACCCCGCTGCCCACGCCCACCCTGCGCAGGAGACTCCCGCGCAGTGAGAGGCGGAGACGATTGGGCGTCAAACAACTCTTATGTTGGCAACGCTTTAAGAAACGCCCAAAGACAGATTCTACGAGTGACTAAGGGCAGCCACGCTGAGATGGGCTGCGCAGTCCGGAGGGTTTAACCAGGCAATCTAAGGCTCAAACGGAGCAGGATTACGCACGAGTAACTCCCAACCATTATATCATCTCTCCATAATATCTTGATGCAAGTCTCTTGAATGTTGAATCAGCACTGATTCATGATTTCCTACTCCTTTTGTATGTGCAACTAGAATATGGATGCTCTCCAATGTGAACTTAAGCGTTTAACTTCGATTGTCTTTCCACTTAGCTCCACTCATTCCTGCAGAGAATCTCATTCAACAACAGTGCTGGGGATGAAATTGCATTAAATAAATATGGAGAGTTAGCAGCTGGCTTTGATATTACCAATTTGGTCACTTTCCCAAATAATTCCTATGTCAGAGTCAAAGTGGGCAGGTTGGATCCTCAGGCCCCTCCGGGCAAAGAGCTCACCATTAATGAAGACAGAATCAAATGGCACAGACGATTCACTAAGGTATGGAAATAATGGCACAGTCCCTGAAAACCCAGTATTTGTGGTTATCCACAAAATGGGATGTAACAAAAGCACTTCACACATTATTCATTTTGAAATTCACTAGCACCTCAAACCACTTCAGACTAGTGATGAGTTAGAATAGAGGAGCTCCCAGACCTCTTGCTTCAAACGGAATGCAACTCCTCCCAGAACAGGTCAGGCATAGGAACCCAAAGCATTTCTCTCTGAGACAGGATGTGGCCTAAAAGGAAACCACAACCCAAAAGTCATGGAATGATTTCCTAGTCCTAGTTGCTTGTAATGAACCTGCAGGTAGGCGCAGAACCACTATAATGGCTTACCTTTTAATTCCTTGTGCCACCACAAAGGAACAGCATGTGAACTCCTTGAAGCAAATGCCATTAAGTGGTGACTCCATCAAAAAGCCAAGCCAGGGGTGAAATCACACCGAATTCTTACACAGCTGTAAGGTTGGATGGTCCAGGCATCTTCTTAAGTTTGTGCCACTTGTGTAGCTACGGATCATTTCACACTATTAGTACTCCTATTTACTATTAAATCACCTGATATTGCATATTTGATAAATTCCCCAAAACAATATAATAATATTAAACTCTTCCTATCTCTTTGCATAGGTGCCACCGCTTTCTGTATGTAATGCCAACTGCCATCCTGGTTACGGGAAGAAAAAGAAGGAGGGGGAGAAGTTTTGTTGCTATGATTGTGATCCATGTCCAGAAGGAATGATTTCAAATGAGAAAGGTTAGAGATGACATCTTAAGATAATGCAGAACCTCTGGGCTCCTGGCAATTTTGTTGACATTAAACTGCTACAGGAGAGAAGGCTTAAATTAACAGATTTGTTCTTCTCATTGTTTATAGATAACATCAATATATTATAATCTTTAAAACACCTTGAAGATTTCTTTTTTACGTAGAAAGTAAAATATTTTACCTCCAACTTCTAGAAAATTTGGGTGGACTAGGTGTTTTCTCCTCTAAGAATTAGGTTGTTTAACAAAAGCATTTGGGCTTGAAGCTCTTATACATTCTGACGTAGAAAACACTATGCTAAATGGACCAGTGATGTGAAATTCTTAAGAATATTTTTGCTTACTTCAAATTGTCACACAATGCTTGTGTATTTTCAGACATGGAAACATGTGTCAGTTGCCTAGCAGATCAGTATCCAAACAGCGGCCAGGATCTATGCATTCCTAAGATTCCAAACTTCTTAGCCTTTGATGAAACCTTGGCCATTGTTTCAACTTCCTCTGTGCTTCTATTCTCTCTGATCACAATTCTAGTGCTCGGCATCTTCATTAAGCATCGCGATACAGCCATAGTCAAAGCCAACAACCGAAGCCTCACCTATGGTCTCCTTATCTCCCTCCTCTTGTGTTTCCTCTCTTCTTTGTTCTTCATTGGAAAACCTAATAAGGTGACTTGCCTTCTCCGACAAACTGCTTTTGGCATTGTCTTCTCTGTGGCCCTCTCCAGCATCTTAGCCAAAACCATATTGGTGGTTTTGGCATTCATGGCTACCAAACCAGGATCCAATATGCGGAAATGGGTAGGCAAAGAACTGGCTTGTTCCATTGTCTTTTCCTGCTCCATTGTTCAAGTAGGAATCTGTGTCCTCTGGCTGGCAACCTCTCCCCCATTCCCAGATGTGGACATGCACTCAATGCCTGAAGAAATCATATTTCTATGTAATGAAGGGTCAGTCTCCATGTTCTATTGTGTTTTGGGCTACATGGGCTTCCTGGCCACCATCAGCTTCATGGTGGCCTTCCTAGCCAGGAAGTTGCCTGACACTTTCAATGAAGCCAAATTCATCACCTTCAGCATGCTGGTCTTCTGCAGTGTTTGGCTCTCCTTCATTCCAACCTACCTGAGCACCAGAGGAAAATACATGGTGGCTGTGGAGATCTTCTCCATCTTTGCTTCTGGTGCTGGATTACTGGCTTGCATTTTCACCCCTAAATGCTACATTATTGTGGTGAGACCTGACCTGAACAACAGAGAGCAGCTAACACAAAGAAAGGTATAAATGACAGTGGAATTTGTGGTTCTGTTGGGTCTTAGAATACATGGACTTCCTGGCTGGTATCACTTTCCAGGTCCCTACTCTGGATATCTGTAGAGTTTGCTTCTTAACTTGCCAAAGATGTTCCGAAGGCAACGGGTACAGATTTTTCCTCAGGTTCTACTCCCTAAACCTTTTTCACAAATGACTAATGCTGTAAAGCAGTGGAGATTTAAGTTCAAAGTTTCCTTATCCTAGATGGGCTCCCTTCCTAGGTTTATGAGACCCATCTGCCCCTCATTTCCCTCTACAGCTCCTGCAGTAGCCACCTTTGTGAGCACTGGGCCCACTTTTGCTCTCATCTGCTATATCCTGTCTTTGCATGCAGAGAAATTCCCCAATTCACTGAAGATTTGAGGCCCATTGGCTGCCCTCACCTGGTGTGTCCCACAGAGGAACTTACGATCTTCAAACAAAAAACATCTTGGAGGTCCCAGGCCACAGAGAGGTTAGGCTGGCCTCAACCAGAGCCAGGGCTTTTTTGGCTGTGGCTCCAGTCTGCCACAAGAGATTAGGGCCCTGCGGGACATGACATCTTTCCGCAGGGCCTGCAAGACAGAGCTGTTCTGCCAAGCCTTTGGCCAGGGCACAGCCTCACTCCCTCCTTTGGCAATCTTCACAGATCTCTAGCCAAATGGTTGCCATCCATCTGATTTTTTAATGAAATGATTTTAGAATGTTAGCCGCCCTGATCCCGGCCTTGGCTGGGGAGGGCGGGATATTAATAAAAGTTTATTATTATTATTATTTAGGGAGCCAGTTGAATCTGTTTTGTGGAATGTGGCTGCTGTTGCATGCTGACAACGTCTAGGAGCCACAGGTGAGAACTGAGTGCAGGGTGGGGATCTGAGGTAGACAAACTACCCCAGAAGGAGCACGACTTGTTCCCCCCTAGAGTTACTACCCCTCTCTAACACTCCATACACCCCTTTCATGTATTACTGTATATTTAAAGCAAATGGAATCTTAATAGCAAAACTCTCAGCCTTTTCATTTAGAAATGGTTAAGTTCAGTAGTTCAGTGTTGTACATGTACTGTATAAATGATTGTTAATAAAAAGTCTCTTATCAATTACTTCATGGAATCTGCAAATTCATCTTGAAGACAACACAGGGTACCAGAAACAAAAAACATTGTGAAATAGTTAAGGGCTCTACATTCTTTATCTCTCCCACACAAGGCAGCTGAGGAATAGAAGAAGGAGAAGTTTAAAACAGCCATTTCCCTTGATTTTTAAATGGTTTTAACAAACTAACAAATTAGCAGAGATATGCAACATTATCTGGAGGAAAATACATTGGATATTACTAACACTAATAGGACAAACCTTTTTTTTCTGAATTATACTTCTAACCAGTTTAAAAGAGTGGTGGCAGAGAGTATCTCAAATAAGCCAAATGGCTTCAGAGAATACAGATGTGTTGTTTCTAAAGTTGATTTAAAGTCTATTTATGCTATTTCTTTTATAATAATTTTTATTTATTTTCAATTACCATCCAATAATAGCATCATTAAAACAATACCAAATTGTAATACTAATACTAATCACTCAAATACCGAATCAGATAATTTAGGTGCCCCCCCACATGCTAGATTTCCTTTATTTCCACATTCCAAAATCATATTAATTTCTATTATATTCCAGTCAAAATAATAATCCCTTATACAACAACTGCAATATGAATAACTTCTTTTTTTTAAAAAAAATAATTTTTATTAACAGGCCAATTACATCACATTATCCATATCACATTAATTCCAAATTATACAGCCAATTTTAAATTTTGTTGGGGGTACCCATACATCAAGCTCCGCTCAAGTCCAAAACAGCATCACTTATCTTACTGCTTTCATTAGACAGTTCTGTCCAGTTTGATCCGGATAGTCCTTTATTACAGTGTTTTTCAACCACTGTTCCGCGGCACACTAGTGTGCCGCGAGATGTTGCCTGGCGTGCCGTGGGAAAAATTGAAAAATTCGAAAGATTTAAAAATAAAGTATTTTATAATTTTTCATATTTCTGTTTACTTACTATTTCATAATAAAGTAATTATAAAATACTTTCTTTGTGTTTATTTGATTCCTATTCAAGAGAATTACTTTATATATAGTCAATATAGGCACAGAGTTAATTTTTTTAACATTTTCTAATGGTGGTGTGCCTCGTGATTTTTTTCATGAAACAAGTGTGCCTTTGCCCAAAAAAGGTTGAAAAACACTGCTTTATTACTTCCTTTCTCTTCTTGTTGTTATCATAAATTCCTTTCTTTGCGATCTCTGATGATTTTCACAAGCAGGTTAAAATCTGGCATTCTATGTGGATTTTGTACTCTTCCAACAATCATATCGATCAGGGACAGCCTCTGTACAACGCTTCCATACACAAAATTAATCTCCGATCTGTCCTTTATTTTTCAAATAAATCAAATGAGTCTGGGGGCTCTGGTCAGGCCAAACTCACATTCCAACATTCCTTCTCAATCGAACAATCC
The DNA here is from genome assembly GCF_964106645.2 of Podarcis pityusensis. Classification (NCBI taxonomy): domain Eukaryota; kingdom Metazoa; phylum Chordata; class Lepidosauria; order Squamata; family Lacertidae; genus Podarcis; species Podarcis pityusensis. The sequence continues at coordinate 45,354,716 of NC_138038.1, read as the reverse complement.
TGATTCTCCTCCCCCAGTCCTTCTTCCTCCGGCAAGCCTGTCTTGGCGAGACACCATTTTTTAACTGCGTCATAAAAAATTTTCTCTTTTCTCACCGTTCTCCAGTCTTCTTTCCTATTATAATCCATCCCACATAGTTCTTAAAGTCCTGCCTATGATTCATAAAAACACGACGATCTTGTTTCTATCTGGGGTGAAGGGTTATTAATGTCACATCATGCAGAAAAAAAGAGTTTTTTCCTCCACCCACCCCCCTTCGTTCCAAACATACAGTCTCCTTGTGGTAATTCATCAGAAGATTTACTTATCCGTCCGTCACTCCTGGTCGCAGAGATCCATTAATCAGCAGTCTTATCAGTCGAGCTTTACTTGATGTATGTTCTTTCAGCTTCATTTCCAATCATATGTTTCCAATTATAATTCCAAGCTGTAGCAACCAGCACGCGCTAATTGGAATCGGCATCAGGAAGATCTGACTTCACCAAGGGCCTGTGCCAAGTGTTCGGCACCCCCATCACTCGTATCAGGGGGTGCATTGTGAACACCGCTGGCAGGACAGTGCTCCCCCACATCCTGGGGGAGTTTAGGAAGGCTGCATACTTCCCATAGCAGCCCCTTAGTACCTCGTATGGGTCAGAGAGATGTTATTGTCGGCCATCTTCCAACACGCCACCTGGTGGCCCCCCGCAATATGAATAACTTCTATTCGTGTTGACACAGGAAATGATTCATAGAACTACAAATGTGGCATTCAAACTACATCCTTGTTCTTCCTGTGTGTGGCAATTATTCCTTCCGTCGTGTTTCTTCTAGTCCTTGTAAAATGTTGTGTCTATTGTGACGGTAAAGTTGGTTCCACAAGTATTTTTTTTAACTTTTTTCTCCTTCCAGCAAATGCTTAAAGAACAGCAGCCTCTGATTGGCTGTGGTTCTAGGAGGGAGCGTTTAAAAGGAGCAGATTTCGAGGGAGATGGAGTTAGAGTGTGGTTAAGAGGGGAGCTGAGTTGAGGTGGTTGAGGAGGGAGGCTGGAGAGGTTAGGAATTAGGGAGATAGGAGGTGGAGGAGGGAGAGTTGGTTCTGGAATAAAACATCCACTCTGAGTGTACAGTGAAGGACTGAGTGTATTGTCATGCAGGAGTAAAAGGACCAAATCTTGCTGGGAGACTGAGGGTGAGACAAGAGAAGGAGGGGTTGAAAGAGATGAGTCTACTTAGGTCTCAAACCAATCTGGAGGGGAGAGACTCTTCTGAGGAAAGAAGAGACTCCCAAATCCCAGTGAAGGAAGGGTGTGTGTGGTGAGCCCTTAAGACTATTACTGAAAGTACATCAGGAGTTGCATTTGTTAAAGGGGTGGGTAACTGAAAAAAGTACCGCCTTAGAAAGGAGCTGAACTATAAAGCCGAAACTTCTGAAAGCGAATTGAAGTGAACTAGCGTATTATTATTAAAGAAGTAAGCTAAGTTTCTCCAAGGTATTATACTACCTTGTTTTAAAAATAAATCTTTATTTTTTATTTAAAGAACACCTGCTCCAACTTTGTGGTTATCCCCCTCATAAAGATCCCCTACAGGTATTCAGGGATAGTTAGGTTTTGTTCTTAAGCCTTCAGCTCAAAGGTTGTTCGATGAGGTGGGGACAATATATTTAAGTGAGAGCAGACACATGGACGTGAGCAGTAACTGAGGTGCCAAGTTTGTCACAACTACCTTTTCCAAGTTGTTGCTGTTCTCCATCATGCTTTGTGTGGCTCTGATACCCCATTGGTCTATTGATGCTATAATCCAGTGTCCCCACTTCTTCGTAAGGGAGGATGCTACCCAGAATAGCTGCCACCATTCAGTTAATATGATGGCAAACTATGTATCATCAGTGTTACATAAGTGGGAGGGTGATGGATACCACAGTACTAACAAATTAAGAAGCGGGGAAAGGATGGGACCAGCTCAACTCTAGCCATCCTGCTGACCTTGTAGGTTCATTCCTTGCCTATGATTTTGTGATGTTACAAATATAATTACATTGGCAGATCCGGCTTCCTGTCTACCAGCTCCAGTAATAGATGCTTTTGGGTTCAACATCTGTGGTCTGGATTCAGACCATTCTTCCTAGGCTGGAAAAAAATGGTGAACACTGCTTTTTTACTGGAAGCCAAACACAGGACAAAGTGATGAAGTGACTTTTGGAAACTGTGGGATAACTGCTTCTCCGAGGGCAGGATGGGAAATATCAACAGTTGCAGGAATGAAGGATCCAGCACCATATATGGACGGGAAAACATCATGGGGGGAAATTGTCACACACAGGAAGAAATAAGGATTAAACTTAGAGTTCCTCAATTGAAACTTTATAAATTACCTAATATACCAACAGAAATAGAAATCAGAAGACTGTAGCTGTTATCTAACAGATTGCTATATGTACATGGAATGCAATGGAAGTTATTAACATAGTGGAACACAGAAATAATGAAGAAGAATGAAGCCATCAAATTTAGCATGCAAGGGGAAACGTTTAATTAAATTATATAATTGACATTTGAATAATTGGCATTCATAATTGCATTCATTAGATAAAATTGGTATTGTTATATTGAGGTCGCTATTGGAACCATATTGGTAAATCAATAAAAATATATATTTAAAAATTAATAATAGTTATATTTTGGCAGTTCTCCTACTGCTGATGCACCACAGAATCCAAAAACACTGAACAACTGATTCTCTCCCCTATCATTACTCAAATTACAATAATCAAACTACCTGACTGAACCTCTAGATGTCACAGTGGAAAAAAAGAATCAACAAGCAAGCCTGAAATGATTATAAGCTCCTCTGTGTTCCATAGACAACAAGGCTGGGCTCTGTTACTTATCAGTTATCAGTTTCCCTCTTCCATATCAAACCACTGCATCTTATTTGGCATCCAAGGCATTCTGTTGTGACAATGTTCAAGCTAACAATAAGGTGGATACATGTGCCTTAAAGTATCAAATTGACAGAATCAGCTGCCACCCAATTTGTCTTGTTCATATCAGGTGGAGGAGAGGAATAATACTGTCGAGAGAAGCAGGCGAGTCCATGCACACAAGGGTATTTGCCATCAGGATGTTCCTCCTGCTGCTTCTGCTGCTCCCCAATATAGTGTCCCAAGCACAAAGTGCTAAATGCGCAGCAAATAATCCTGTTCATGTTCCACACGAGTGGTATGAGCCAGGTGACCTGGTCATTGGTGCCATGGCAGCTCATATTTATTACATAGTCCCCAAATTATCCTTCAAGAAACACCCTTCCCAGGACTTCATTAATGCCCCACTGTAAGTAACTGTTAATTAATATTATTTTAATTATTCCTTATATGCTGTATCTGACAGAAAATAACTTTGATTGATTGCTATAGGACTTTATTTTTTAAATGTGTGGAGAGATTTTATTAGAAATCTGTACATAAAGGCTATGTGCATATTGTCGATGAACAATAAGCTTTTTTGAGTCTAATTGTGTAAAGAGAGATAGAAAAGAGAGTAGGAGAAAGAGAAAAGAGATGGCATTAAAAATAGGAAAAGCATATAGCCAAGTAGTATGGTACTGAACTTTTTTGATGATACCCAAATTTTCAAGGTGGCAAAAACAAACACGGGTTGCTGAAGATATAAAGAAATATGCAACAGCTTTTAAAATCACACAGTATTCTTAGATTGCCCAAATAAGTAAATAAACTTTGCTGGCTTTATCCTCTATATGTAGGCAGGTGAATCTCTCCTATCTAGATTCTGTGCACTGTTTAATTTTCCCGTCAAACAAAACCTCACTTCATTTGCAGGGTGGTGACAAAGTTCTACCAGCAAATCCTGGCCTTGGTGTTTGCTGTTGATGAGATCAACGAGAATCCCAGGATGTTGCCCAATGTCTCTCTCGGCTTCCACATCTATGATAGCTATTATGATTCAAAGATGACCTACAGAAACACTCTGGACCTGCTCTTTAAATCACATCACTTTGTTCCCAACTACAGGTGTGGCATCCAGAAAAATGTCATAGGAGTCATTGGGGGACTCAGCTCTGATACCTCCTGGTGCATGGCAAACGTCTTAGGTCTTTTCAAGATTCCACAGGTAGAATATGGATTTTGAAAAACAGAGATTTCACGCTTTCCTTGCATTAGGAATCTACTGATTCATAAATATGGAGTGGGAAAATAGACAAAGTAAAGGGCCATAATATGCATAACCAACAATGTGTGTAAGAAGTGCAATTTGTGTTTAATAGATGTAATAGAAGATTTCTGTAAAGCTGCCAGGTTTGTAAAGGAGGCACCTAGACTGGTTCATATACAACAATCCTGAATGAACTGCACTGTCTGCCTGTGAGCTACTGAATATATGATATTGACATTGGCTTCATAGGCAAAAATAACTGAGAACATGTTAACTAAAAATGTCCCTTCCCTTAAAAATCAGGACAGTCCTTTCCCAGAGTATGGTGTTAATCAGCATTGTTCATTTTCAGAGGCTAGTTGAAAAAGTGTTTTCTTGCATTGTTCTGGCATTTGTCACCTGTCACTTCAGAGCATTATATAGTGGTGTCACTATATTTATTAATAATAAATACGTAATATTTATTAAATAAATAAATATATAATATTTATTAAATAAATAAATAATATTTATTAAATTTTCCACTTTAACAATCCTATCCAATCATATTAAATATTCCAAATTATACATATTAGTCAACAATCAAACAGTCCAAATATTATGCCAAATTATAAAAAAAAAATTGGAGGTATCTTCCCATGTTCTGAGGTCGAGGTGGTTCTGATCATCTCATACTTCTGCTGCTTTCATAATTTTCATGATAGTTCCCATAAATTATTCTGAAATGTAATTAATCCTCATTACATTTCACAGCCTCTGAACAAGCGAGATAAAACAAAACAATATATTCTGTGTGGAATTTACATTCTCTCTGTATGTTCACGATGTCTCTTCACAAAATGATGTTTCCGCCAAGCCAGTCCAAAAATCTTCTCATCTCGGGCAGCAGCCAAGTCAGTCCAGATAAAATCAAAGCAAGGCATCTGCCCAATGCTTTTAAGACCAGCTGTCCAGGGAAGGTTTTGCCATATAAAACTGGGAATGCAAATATTAAGTAAGATATTAAAAGGCACCTATCCCCCTAAGGCTCTGCATTTAATTTTGCAAGCCGATCTACTTTCGGTCATGGCCGCTCAGTTAATTGGCGCTGCATCATTCCGATTCTAATTCTAGGCAAACTTCCTAAATTTTTTTGGCGTCTCTCTAGTTATTCTCCAAATCAAAGTTGGGAAAGTGTTTATCCCCTTCCAAATATATCTGCAGCCGAATACTTTGAACTTGGTTTTCCACTTTTGAATAATTGTTATTTCCACACAGTTAATGACTGTTGGAATCATATTATATCACCAAATAAACCACCTCTCCAGTCTCAATTGCTATATATAATCAGGCAGTTGGTTTTTTTCAGAGGAGGATTTTGCCATATAACATAGCAAAATGAAATATAATAACAAAGGAGGCTCAACCCCACCCCCCACACACTTTCAGTTCCAACATACAAATGTCATGCATCAGGTTATGGGACCCAATGTTTTATGGATGGCGAATTGCTAAAGCTGGAAAATCAGGGTGCTGTTGGTGAGGACCTCGAAGGGACTGAAGGTCCAGTGGTGAGGCCGCTTACCGAAGAAGCAGACCTGGTGCAGCAAGGAGCAGAAGTCATGTCAGCTCAGCAACCTGCGCAGTTTATTCATCTTGGCAACACTGCCCAGATGGAACGTCTGAATGGTATGAACTACCTGACTTGGGGTCTTAAGCTTGAACTGGTTCTGAAACATGATAGACTTTGGCACTGTGTGGAAACTGGTTTGAATCCACAACCCTCTGAGCAGGAACGTGAAGAAGATGATAGAGCCAGAGCGCACATTTTGTGGGCTCTAGAGAAACCACAGGTCCTGCACATTGCACATTGGGACTCTGCCAAAGAATATTGGGATCGTCTACGTCAGATACACCTGTCTGACAGTGCTTGTTCAATAATTGGATTAACTAGGAGACTGTATAGAACTGTGCTACCTGAAGGTGGATGTTTAACTACACACCTCCAGACTTTGCGCATGCTATTCCTCCAGTTGCAAAGGAGAGGTAAAAGATTTCCAGACCTGGATCAATTCTATATCCTGCTATCCAGTCTCCCACCAAGCTTTAATATTGTGATAACCTCTCTTGAAAGCATGAGGCAAGAAGATTTATTGATGGCGTATGTAACAACCCGTCTACAGGAGGAATCTGAAAAGTGCGTGGAAAAGCTGAGTGAGAAGGCAGACCAGAGGAGTTTGAGTCGCCCTGCTAACCAGAAACCCAGATTCTCAGGAGGCGATGGGACCGAAGAACGCTCCACAGATCGTGCCATGTTGGAGCAATCCACATGAGACAGAAAAGCGGGCGCATTTCGTCTCGGCCACCACAAGAAAAGAAAAGAAAATTTTCCCAGACAGCTACATTTTGGACTCTGGCTCTGCCAGAATCATAATGAACAGCCCTGACTGCTTTACAACACTCAGCAAATTGCCAAAAGGCAAGGACAGCATTTGTCTTGCCCGATATCAGGTATAGGTATGTGTTATTTGCCATGCCTAGATGCAGAATTGAGGAATCTATTGTTTGTTGAAGAACTAGAATTTTCTTTATTGTCAATTTCATGCCTTATCAATGTTGGTTTTGAATTTATTTTTGAGGGTGATGAATGCTTTATTAAGAAACAGGGCAAAGTAATTGCTTCTTCAAAAATGGTGGATGGCTTGTACCCTTTACAGCATTGTCCGCCAAGTGATGGGGTAACAGAGGGACCTAAAGCTGGAAAAAATGATGTGTTAATAACTGAACTATGTCAGCAAAACTCTAATTGCCCACATAAAAACTGCATCCATGCTTTGCACAGAAAAATGGGGCAAGCAAATTTCAAATATCTAGAGAACATGCAAAAAATATGTAAAGATTTAAATGTTAACCAGTGTAGCACATAACTTGATTGTGCTATTTGCAAGCAAGCAAAATCAAAGTTGCAGCCAATACCAGGTAGAAGTGATAGAATTTCTACACCTGCTTTGCAACTTGTTCATTCTGACTTACTGTATTTTTTGCTCTATAAGACTCACTTTTCCCTCCTAAAAAGTAAGGGGAAATGTGTATGGGTCTTATGGAGCAAATGCAGGCTGCGCAGCTATCCCAGAAGCCACAACAGCAAGAGGGATCACTGCTTTCACAGCACAGCGATCCCTCTTGTTGTTCTGGCTTCTGAGATTCAGAATGTTTTTTTTTCTTGTTTTACTCCTCCAAAAACTAGGTGTGTCTTGTGGTCTGGTGCGTCTTATAGAGCGAAAAATACGGCAATTGGTCCTTTTCCAGAGAGTGAGGGAGGATCTAGATATGGCCTAATTATTGTGGATGATAAAACAAGGTATTCATGGCTATATCTATTGAGAAACAAATCAGAATGTGCTGATGCTTTTAAGTCCTGGAAGGTATGGGCAGAAAGACGTTTTCAAAGGCCACTTATTCAACTCCAAACCGACCGAGGAGGCGAATATTTAAGTAATCATTTCCAGGTATGTCTTAAACGCCATGGAATAACGCATCGTCTCACATGTCCAAATAGTCCCTGGCAAAATGGAGTTGCAGAGAGACGTGTGGGTGTCATACAAATTGTAAAGGACCGCTTGTTAACTGAGGCTGGATTGCAAAATGATGCAAAGCTCTGGAGAGAAGCTCTCTTGACTGCCAATTTTTTATTGAACCGTACTTTCACTACTGCCACGGGTGATATTCCCTACAAAATGCTTTTTGGGAAGGAATCCGATTACGCAGGTTTACATGTGTGGGGAAGTTGGGCTTTTGTTCATATCCCTAAGTCTCTGAGACGCAAAGGTGAGCCTAAAACCAGAAAGCTACGTTTCATTGGCTATCAGGGCTATTCTAGCTGGCATTATCGTTTTGCTTTGGGACGTGGCCAAGTAGTCTTTTCACAAAATGCTGAATTTGCTGATCAGGATAGGTGGGAACAGGTTCATGCCAATCCTAGTATTTTAATTCCTCTCTCAGTACAGCCACAGGAGCCTCTCAGGCAGCCAGCTGCTGAGGAAAGGCTAGAAAGTGGGGGGAAATTGCCCTCAGACACTGATACTTTGCAAAGTGCCACGAGCAGTGTATCAGAGGAACAACAAAATGATGAACTGGAGGAGCAACAAGAGAAGGAAAGCCCAGTGGTTATTCCTAGGAGGTCCACACGGACTACTAAGGGTATTCCCCCCGATAAATTGACTTTTGGCGCAACAAAAGTGTGTCATGTTAATTGTACAGAGCCACAGGACTTTGCTCAAGTTCTTAAACTACCTTCTAAGGAACAAACCCAGTGGTTTGATGCCATGAAAGAAGAGTTGGGATCATTCAAAGAAAATAAGGTTTACACACTAGCCAAATTGCCACCAGGTGAAAAGTTAATTTCTAGCAGGTGGGTCTTTAAAAGGAAGACTCAGGTGTCTGCTGACACACGTTTTAAAGCCAGACTGGTTGCAAAAGGTTTTGTACAAAAGCCAGGAATTCACTATGATGAGCTGTTTGTACCCACTGCCAAGGCAAAATCAGTGAGGCTTCTTTTGTCTGTTGCAGCTGACGAGAAATTGGAAGTAAGTCATTATTATATTACTTCTGCATATCTAAATGCTCCTCTGGACCAGGTGATATACATGTGACAACCCCCAGGGTTTGAGGAGGGGAATGATTTGGTGTGGCAATTAGACAAAGCTGTTTATGGTCTTCGGCAAAGTGCTAAATGCTGGAACGATTGTATAAACACACAACTCTTAAATCTTGGATTTAAAAGGAGCATTGCTGACCCTTGCTTGTATACAAGAGGATCAGGTGACAATTACATATTGGTTTTGATCTTTGTAGATGACTTGATGGTGGCAGGTGGTTCCACAGGTAAAATTCGAAAGATAGCAAATCAGTTGGAAAAACATTTCAAACTGAAAGACCTCGGACCAATAAGTCACTATTTAGGGGTCCAAATAGGCAGAGAAGCAGATGGAAGTTTCTTAATATGCCAAGAGCAAAAGATTAAAGGTCTGCTTGAACAGCTAGAAATGCAGGATTGTAATGCTCTGCAAACTCCTATGACTGTAGATTTTCAAAAGATTGAAAGTGATGTTTTGTTTGATCAAACAGATTTATACCAATTGGTAATAGGATCTCTTCTGTACCTGAGCCAATGGTCAAGGCCTGATACTTCATTTTGTGTAGGTATTCTAAGCAGAAAGTAACTAAGCCTAGTATACATGATTGGGCTGCTCTGAAGCGAATACTGAGATCTGAAGGGTACACAGAATAAGTGTATAAAGTTATCTGCAGCTAATTCAAGTGATTTGCAGGTGTTTGTGGACAATGACTTCACAAATTTCCATCCACGAGAAAATCAATCAGCGGTCTAGTGGTCATGTTTAGAAATTCACTAATTGGTTGGAAATCCAAAAAGCAAGGTTTTGTTGCCACATCTACATGTGAAGCAGAATTTTCTGCATTATTTGAAGTGTGTAAGGAAGTCACATGGTACACCCAGGTATTAAATGATTTGGGATATGAAGTGCAACAGCCTGTGACAATCTATGAGATTAATCAAGCTTGTATCATAATGGCTAATTCAGGGAACACTTCAGCATGTGCAAAACACGTGGCGATCAAATTTTTCTTTTTTTTATAAATATTTTTATTACATTTTCAAAAACACAGTCAAGAATATAAAAGTCATAGATAGAAGATTAAAGAAACAAAAAAGAAAAGAAGAAAAGAAAATCCAATTTTCAAAAACATTTTTCCATAACCAACCGGACTTCCTCGCATCTCCCCACCATGCGTTCTTTACAATAAAAATGTCAGCAAATTATTACCTTATTTCATGTCTTAGTTTGTACCTTTCAAATATTATACTTTTAAATTTAAAATACCTTTTATCAATTACTTATACTTTAAATCAACCATAGTATTACTTTAAATTTCAACCTTTTCTTACTTATAACTTATTTTCCGGTTCACCAAATCTAATTGCTGAAGCTAGAATTTCCAAATCGTGCAGTTTTTAACTTTCATACAACTTATAATATTTTTGTAAATAGTCCTTAATTTTTTTCCAGTCCTCTTCCATTGTTTCTTCTCCCAAATCTCGGATTCTGCCAGTCATTTTAGCCAGTTCCATATAGTCCATCTGCCACTCCTCCAGTGTGGGTAGATCTTGTGTCTTCCAATATTTTGCGATGAGAATTCTTGCTGCTGTAGTTGCATACATAAAAAAAGTTCTATCCTTCTTTAACACTTTCTGGCCGACAATGCCCAGGAGGAAGGCCTCTGGTTTCTTGGGAAAGGTATACTTAAATACCTTTTTTAACTCATTGTAGATCATTTCCCAGAAGGCCTTCACTTTTGGACAGGTCCACCAGAGGTGAAAGAATGTCCCTTCAGCCTCCTTACATTTCCAACATTTATTATCAGACAGGTGGTATATCTTAGCAAGCTTGACTGGGGTCATGTACCACCTATATATCATTTTCATAATGTTCTCCTTCAAGGCATTACATGCCGTGAATTTCATTCCGGTGGTCCATAACCTTTCCCAGTCCTCAAACATGATGTTATACCCAATATCCTGAGCCCATTTTATCATGGCTGATTTGACAGTCTCATCCTGTGTGTTCCATTTAAGCAGCAAGTTATACATTCTTGAAAGTACCTTAGTCTTGGGTTCTAACAGTTCTGTCTCTAGTTTCGATTTTTCCACCTGGAATCCTGTTTTTTTGTCCAATTTAAAAACCTCTTGAATTTGAGCGTAATGAAACCAATCTTGCACCTTATTCTTTAATTTTTCAAAGCTCTGCAACCTCCAATTGTCTCCAATTTTTTCTATTATTTCCCAATATTTCGGCCAGCCGGCTTCCATATTGGGGTTTTTTCGGGCCTTAGCCTCCATTGGTGATAACCATCTCGGGGTCTTGTTTTCTAATAAGTCTTTGTATTTTGTCCAGACAATAAATATTGCTTTTCTGACAATATGGTTTTTGAACATTTTGTGTGTCTTAACCTTGTCGTACCACAAATATGCATGCCATCCTAAAGAATTATTAAACCCTTCCAGATCTAGGACATCAGTGTTCTCTAAGAGTAACCAATCCTTCATCCAGCAGAAAGCTGCAGCTTCGTAGTATAACCCCCTCTTTCTTTTGCATCAGTTAAAATTTTAAACTTTATCCTGGGCTTTTTGCCCTGCCAGACAAACTTAGAGATGTCCTTCTGCCACTTTCCAAAACATTCCACTCTGTCCACAATCTGTAGGGTTTGAAACAAAAACAACATCTTTGGCAATACATTCATTTTTATAGCTGCAATTCGACCCAACAAGGAGAGTTTCAATCTTGACCAAGTTTCTAAATCTTTTTTGATTTCTGACCAACATTTTTCATAATTATCTTTAAATAAGTTCAAATTTTTAGCAGACAAATTAACCCCAAGGTATTTCACTTTTTTAACCACATTTAACTCTGTCTCTTTCTGAAACCCATCTATTTCTAAAGCTGTCAAGTTTTTTTCCAGAACCTTAGTTTTTTGCTTATTCAACTTAAATCCCGCTACCCGACCAAACTCATAAATCAGTTCTAAAACTCTTTTTGTACTAGATTCTGGCTCCTGTAGTGTTAAAACCAAGTCATCTGCAAAAGCTTTCAGTTTATATTGTTTCACTCCGACCTGTATTCCTTGCACCAACCGGTCCTCCCTAATCATGTTCAAAAGCACCTCCAGGACTGAAATAAATAAAAGAGGGGATAGGGGGCACCCCTGTCGTGTTCCTTTTTCAATTTTAAACTCTTCTGTCACCACATTGTTCACTATCAATTTAGCTTTCTGCTCTGAATAAATTGCTTCTATTCCATTTTCAAACCCCCGTCCCACTCCCATCCCTTCCAAATTTTTCTTCATAAATTTCCAAGAGATGTTGTCAAAGGCCTTCTCCGCATCAATAAAAATTAACACTGCTTTCGTATTGATATTAGTTTGTAAGAGTTCCAAAATGTCAATAATATTCCTAGTGTTATCAAACAAATGTCTACCTGGGAGAAAGCCTGCCTGGTCCTTATGAATTACTTCATTTAACACTTTTTTAAATCTACTTGCCAAAACATCCGCAAAAATTTTGTAATCCACATTTAGGAGTGAGATGGGACGGTAGTTCTTAAGTTGAGTCTTTTCAGTTTCCAGCTTGGGTATCAATGTGATGAAAGCTTCTTTCCACGTTTCCGGTGCCTTCTTCCCCTCCATAATCTGGTTACAAACCTCCATTAGTGGCTGTATCAAATAGTCTTTTAATATCTTATAGTACTTGGAGGTAAGTCCATCTGGGCCTGGAGATTTGCCTAGTTGCATGTTCTGAATGGCACCCTCAATTTCCTGTTGTGTTATTTTACAGTTCAGGATTGTTCTCTTTTCCTGGGCTAATTTTGATAGTCCATTATTTTTTAGAAATTGGTCTATCTCAGTCTCTTCCTGTGACCCCTGTGTATAAAGTTCTTTGAAGTATCTCTGGAAACACTTTCTAATTTCTTCTGGTGGCGATCAAATTTTTCAATGTTAAAGACTATATACAACATAATGTGATTAAGTTGGTTTATTGTCAATCACAGGATAATTTGTCTGATTTATTTACAAAAGTGTTCCCTAGGGTGCAACATGTAGCAGGCTTGGAAGTGCTGGGACTGCACAATAGCTAAAGTTATTCAGCCTAACTGCTAACTGTTGAGTCATTCTGACATGTGACTTAGTAGCCAGTTTCACTTTGTGCTCTCTGTAAGATGTGAGAGTCAGTCTGCTTTAGCTGTGAACAGAGTCTGTATGTAATCTCAGTCAAACTGTTTGGAAGCATGTTGTTTATGAATAAGTTTATTTTAACTCAGTAAAGCTTTTATTCTTTAAAAACTCTGCATTATTAATTTATGCTGCGCGTCAACGAAGTCTACGTAGATGTTAATCCTTCTAACATTCAAATACATTTTAGCACCTCAGTGACTGAATTAATTGGCAGAGTAGTTTCTTCCCCTTCACTCAGATCATGTCCAATATTTAAACCCAATTTTTCGTCGTAAGAAGTGGAAGCATGCTGCTAAATGGCGGTGACTTTGGAGTGTAGCCTTATGAGGCTTTGCCCTCGGGTGGGAAAAATATTGCGCCTGGGAAAGGGAAGTGGGAGTCAACAGACACTCAAGGAATAGTTTCGGAGAAAAGGCTTTTATTTCTACCATCCATGAACTGGTAGAAGGAGCAAGTGTGATAAGTCACAAAAAGCATGCACGAGTTCACAATCATGTGCACAAGCATATATACCCCTTTCCAGTTCCCTCCCCCTTTCTTCTCCCTCAGGAGTTCCTCTGAGCATGAACAGAAAGCTGTCTTGGGACTATTGTGGACTCTTGGCACCCTTCCCAGGAAAGGGGGGGGTGAGAAGCCAAGGGGTTTTCAGCATGTTCAGATATGTTTCAATCTCTTGTTCTGGCATGGTTCCCGGACAGAAAGTAAGTTGCAATGTGGTTCTTTAGCAAGGGCAGAAGACATGAGAAAGGCCTGAGAAACAATGGACTGTTCTCTACCACTGTTACAGCAGAGCGGAAAGTTTCTGATGCTTAGCTGCTGAGAAAATGATTTTGAAAAGTTTTGAGAAGCTTTGAGCCTGCTTTGGTGGGGGGTGACTTCGGGCCTAGGTGAGGTCACCTGTCCTCACCTTCCTTCAGGAGTGTTGCCAAGAAACATTCCGGGCTTTCCATCCAGCACCCCCCAGCTCCTCCTTCTGAATTTGGGGCCAGGTGTTGGGCGATCTGCGGATAAGCTGCCACTCCCCAGCCTGGGGAATGTAGGGAGGCTGATTACTCCCATCTCAGCCTCTGATTCCAGAATATACAGCGGTTATGGAATTCAGCAATCCTCCATCGCAGCTTGCCGGAAGCTGCTCCCCTATTCTTGAATACAATCAGTATGTACAAGCTGTGGTTGGTGCTCTCCCTAAACTTGGTAAACTTCGGATATAGATTCAATATATATTCAATATTTAAGTGTGTGTGCATGCATGTGTTTATATCTAAATAAATTGGAATATCATGAGTTCTTGTTTCCACTTGAAAACATTTGGCTTTTGCTTTTTCCAGATTTCATATGGTTCATTTGAACCAGCCACAAATTATGGAACCAAGTTCCCTTCCTTTTACCGCATGGTCCCCAATGAAGACCTTCAGTATCAGGGAATTATCCAGTTACTTCTGCATTTCAGATGGAAATGGGTTGGGCTCATGACTCCACCTAATGAAGCTGGAGAACGTTTCTTGCAGAATATTGAGCCAATGCTTTTCAAGAATGGAATCTGTTCAGCATTCACAGAAAGAGTGGAACACAATATACATTATAACAGTAACTTACTAGAAATGGTGGACATAAAGATTAAGTTACCAAGTTTCACAACCAGCAAAGCTATTGCAATTCTTCTATATGGAGAAAGTAGATTTATTCTATCGTTGGCAAATGCTTTTATCGTGATGGAGTTTATTCAGCTACTATTTCCTCAAAAAAAGTCACACGAAGGAAAAGTATGGATTACAACTACCCAAATTGATTTCATATTATATAGCCTTCAAAAAAAATTTAATGTTAATATAAGAATTCTCCATGGTGCAATATCCTTTGCAATTCACTCCAAGGAGATTCACAACTTTAAAGACTTTCTTCGGCGTATATATCCTCATTGGACAGACACAGATGGTTTTATACAAGGTTTCTGGGAAGATGCGTTCAGTTGTTCACTTTCAAATTCCACTCTCTCAGCAACCATGTGTACTGGAGAGGAGATGCTGGAGAGCCTCCCTGCACCATTTTTTGAAATGAGCATGACTGGCCACAGCTATAGTATTTATAATGCTGTCTATGCTTTGGCACGTGCCTTAAATAGCATGCACTTGGCTGGAGCCATCCGCAACAGAAGAGGTGCTATGGGAAAACTCTCTCCTCAATATGTAGATCCTTGGCAGGTATTGTTCCCTGTTACAAAGCATTCACTGCATTGGTACATTATGTGAGTTGGCATTTAATCATCAGTAAAGAAATAAAAGAATAAAACTTAAGAAATTAAAAATAAACCTTAAGTAAATTTACTGTATGAAATATGGGAATTAGAGTATTTCCACACTGTAAACCCCTCTGTTTTCTCCCCATATCCCTCCCCAATTCTCTGTCTCTCTTACCTGTCCAGTTACCCAGTGGTGTAAGTTTGGGGGCCTGGGGCCCATTGGCCCGGGACGCATAATTCTGAGGGAGAACAACCAGGACCCCAATCCCACGCACTGGCTATTGCAGGGATACTCATATCCAAGAGAAAACATAAGAGAGAAACATCAGGGAGCTGCCACTACCTGGGCACATCTTGGAAGGCCCTGTCCCCAACTCCTCATCTTTCCCTGCCTGCCAATCACTGTGGGTTGCTGGTGTCAATGGTAGGTACCCAGAAGACACTGGCAACTGTTTGATCACTGTCTCTAGACACTGCTTTTCTCCCTTCTCCTCTTCTGCCTCTAAGTCTGGATTTCAGTCTGCCACAGCCTCTTCCTGCTCCCTTAACCCTGTTGCCTCTTCTGTTTCTGACACCTCTTTCTTCCACTCTGCTCCCTCTTCTCCCACTGACCACTCCTTG
Source organism: Podarcis pityusensis (assembly GCF_964106645.2). Taxonomy (NCBI): domain Eukaryota; kingdom Metazoa; phylum Chordata; class Lepidosauria; order Squamata; family Lacertidae; genus Podarcis; species Podarcis pityusensis. The sequence continues at coordinate 45,338,915 of NC_138038.1, read as the reverse complement.
TCATCCCACCACCAATCCCCTGGCTCTGAGCCTCCTTTCCTTGGGGTGTCCCTTTCAGGTCCCCCAGCAGCTGCTTCCTCCCACTCCTCTGCATCCAACATCCAACCATGGTCAAATTCACTCTATAAACTATGGAAAGGTCCAGTCCGATGTTCTCATGTTGCATTCCTATCCTTTGTGAACATAAGCTCCCATCTCTTCTCATACATGACTTCTCAAATCCCTTCCCTTTCTTGGATCTTGACAAAGGCTGGTCTCAAGCAAGCAGGTCTATGGTCTCATCTCTTCATAATATATTTATGCAAGTCTGTTGAATGTTGAATTGGCACAGATTCATGATTTCCTACTCCTCCTGTATGTGCAACTAAAATATGGATGAACTCCACTGTGAACTGAAGCATTTAACTTCAATTCTCTTTCCACTTAGCTCCACTCATTCCTGCAGAGAATCTCATTCAACAACAGTGCTGGGGATGAAATTGCATTAAATGAATATGGAGAGTTAGCAGCTGGCCTTGATATTACCAACTTGGTCACTTTCCCAAATAGATCATACATCAGAGTCAAAGTGGGAAGGCTGGATCCTCAGGCCTCTCCGGGTAAAGAGCTCACCATTAATGAAGACAGAATCAAATGGAATACACGCTTCACTAAGGTATGGAAATAATGGCACAGTCCCTGAAAACCCAGAATTTGTGGTTATCCACAAAATGGGATGTAACAAAAGCACTTCATACATGATTCATTTTGAAATTCACTAGTACCTGAAACCACTTCAGACTAGTGATGAGTTAGAATTGAGGTGTGCTCCCAGACCTCTTGCTTCAAACGGAATGCAACTCCTCCCAGAACAGGTCAGGCATAGGAACCCAAAGCATTTTTCTCTGAGACAGGATGTGGCCTAACAGGAAACCACAACCCAAAAGTCATGGAATGATTTCCTATTGCTAGTTTCTTGTGAAATCACACTGAATTCTATCACAGCTGTAAGGTTGGATGGTCCAGGCTTGAATATTGACATCTTCTTAAGTTTGTATAATGCTTAGAACAGCAGCTTTTTACCCCACTGTATGTGCCACTTGTGTACCTACGGATCATTTCATGCTATTAGTCCTCCTATTTACTATTAAATCACTTCATCGTGGATATTTGATTAATTCCCCAAAACAATATCATAATATTAAACTCTTTCTATCTCTTTGCATAGCTGCCACCGCTTTCTCTATGTAATGCCAACTGCCATCCTGGTTACGGGAAGAAAAAGATGGAGGGGAAGAAGTTTTGCTGCTATGATTGTGATCCATGTCCAGAAGGAATGATTTCAAATGAGAAAGGTTAGAGATGATATCTGAAGATAATGCAGAACCTCTGGGCTCCTGGAAATTATGTTGACATTAAACTGCTGCAGGAGAGAAGGCTTAAATTAACAGATGTGTTGTTCTCATTGTTTATAGCTAACATCAATATATTTTTATCTTTAAAATCTTGAAGATTTCTTTTTTAAGTGGAAGCTAATATATTATGGGGTTGTAACCCATGTAGAAAATTCCAGAAAAGATACACAAGTTTTATTTTTGATACACCTATGTCAGGGAACTGACATCGGAGCCAGAGGCGGAGGCGAGGCTCTCAAACGATGCTGGAGAAGGGCCCAGCAGGGGGAGAGGCGGCTCACCAGCTGGGGAACGAAATCAGCGTAACACCAGGGATAAAGGGGGGCAGATGGGGGAATCGGCGAGGGGGCTCCAGGACTCTTCGCCGGAGATCAGCAAGGAGAGCAGGGGTTCTCCGCTACCCATGCCCTCCCTGCGCAGAAGACTTCCGCGCAGGGAGAGTAGGAGGAGACTTGGAGTCAAACAACTTTTATGCTGGAAAAAGTTTAAGAAATGCCCACTGACGGATTCTGCCAGCGACTGAACAGCCACGAAGTGTACGGCTGTGCAGACAGAAAAGGTTTAACAAGGCAAACCAGCCAGGAGTGGCACCAACTTGCGCACGAGTAACCCCTACAGTTATTACAACCTAGTACAAAAGCATTTGGACTTGAAGCTTGTATAAATTCTGATGTAGAAAACACTATGCTAAATGGACTAGTGATGTGAAATTCTTAATAATACTTTTGGTTGCTTCAAATTGTCACACACTGTTTGTGTATTTTCAGATGTGGAAACATGTGTCAGTTGCCCAGCAGATCAGTATCCAAACAGCGGCCAGAATCTTTGCATTCCTAAGATTCCAAACTTCCTAGCCTTTGATGAAACCTTGGCCATTGTTTCAACTTCCTCTGTGCTTCTATTCTCTCTGATCACAATTGTAGTGCTAGGCATCTTCATTAAGCATCGCAATACAGCCATAGTCAAAGCCAACAACCGAAGCCTCACCTACGGTCTCCTTATCTCCCTCCTCTTGTGTTTCCTCTCTTCTTTGTTGTTTATCGGAAAACCTAATATGGTGACTTGCCTTCTCCGACAAACTGCTTTTGGCATTGTCTTCTCTGTGGCCCTCTCCAGCATCTTAGGCAAAACCATATTGGTGGTTTTGGCATTCATGGCTACCAAACCAGGATCCAATATGAGGAAATGGGTAGGCAAAGAACTGGCTTATTCCATTGTCTTTTCCTGCTCCATTGTTCAAGTAGGGATCTGTGTCCTCTGGCTGGCAACCTCTCCCCCATTCCCAGATGTGGACATGCACTCAATGAGTGAAGAAATTATATTCTTATGTAATGAAGGGTCAGTCTCCATGTTCTATTGTGTTTTGGGCTACATGGGCTTCCTGGCCACTATCAGCTTCACGGTGGCCTTCCTAGCCAGGAAGTTGCCTGACACTTTCAACGAAGCCAAGTTCATCACCTTCAGCATGCTGGTCTTCTGCAGTGTTTGGCTCTCCTTCATTCCAACCTACCTGAGCACCAGAGGAAAATACATGGTGGCTGTGGAGATCTTCTCCATCTTTGCTTCTGGAATTGGGTTACTGGCTTGCATTTTCACCCCTAAATGCTACATTATTGTGGTGAGGCCTGACCTGAATAACAGAGAGCAGCTAACACAAAGAAAGGTATAAATGACAGTGGAATTTGTGGTTCTGTTGGGTCTTAGAATACATGGACTTGCTGCCTGGTATCACTTTCTCAGTCCCTGCTCTGGATGTTTGTAGAGTTGGCCCCTTAACTGTTTTGTCTGCCAAAGATGTCCCAAAGGCAATGGGTAAAGATTTTTCCACAGGTTCTACTCCCAAAGCCTTTTTTACAAATGAGTAATGCTGTAAAGCAATGGAGGTTTAGGTTCAAAGATTCTTTCTCCTAGGTGGGCTCCCTTCTTAGGTTTACGAGACCCATCTGCCCCTCATTTCCCTCTTCAGCACCTTCAGTAGCCACCTTTTTAAGCATTGAGCCCACTTTTGCTCTCATCTGCTATATCCTGTCTTTGCATGCAGAGAAATTCCCTAACTCACTGAGGATTTGAGGCCCATTGGCTGCCCTCACCTGGTTTAGGCAGTCAGTTGAATCTGTATTGTGGGACATGGCTGCTGTTGCAACCTGACAACTTCTAAGAGCCACAGGTGAGAACTGAGTGTAGGCTGGTGATCAGAGGTATACAAACTGCACCAGAAGGAGCACGACTTCTTGCCTGCTAGAGTTACTACCCCTCCCTAACACTCTTTACATCCCTGTCATGTATTACTGTATACTTAAAGCAAATGGAATCTTAATAGCAAAACTGTCAGCCTTTTAATTTAGAAATGGTTAAGTTCTGTTTATGAATGTTGTACATATATGAATGTTAATAAAAAGTCTCTTATCAATTACTTCATGAAATCTACAAATTCATCTTGAAGACAACACAGGGTACCAGAAACAAAAAAACACTGTGAAATAGTTGAGGGCTCTACATTCTTTATCTCTCACCCACAAGGCAGCTGAGGAATAGAAGAAAGAGAAGTTTAAAACAGCCATTTCCCTTGTTTTTTTAAATAGTTTTAACAAGGAAAAGTAGCAGAGATATGCAACAATATCTGGTGGAAAACATATTGGATATTGCTAACACTAATAGGACAAACCTTTTTTTCTGAATTATACTTCTAGCCAGTTTGAAAGAGTGGTGGCAGAGAATATCTCAAGTAAGCCAAATGGCTTCACAAAATACAGATATATTGTTTCTGAAGTTGATTCTAAAATCTGCTTATTTTTTATATAATATTTTTTATTAATTTTCAATTAGTATCCAATAATAGCATCATTAAAACAATACCAAATTCTAATACTAATACTAATCACTCAAATACCGAATCATATAATTTTGGTGCCCCCCCCATGCTTGATGATTTCCTTTATTTCTGCATTCCAAAATCTTATTAATTTCTAATAATCCCTTATACAACAACTACAATATTAATAACTTCTATTCCTGTTGACACATTAAATGATTCATAGAACTACAAATGAGGCACTCAAACTACATCCTTCCTGTGTGTGGCAATTATTCTTTCTGTCGTGTTTCTTCCAGTCCTTGTAAAATGTTGTGTCTATTGTTCTGGAAAAGTTGGTTCCACAAGTATTTCTTTTTACTTTTCTCTCCTACCAGAAAATGGTTAAAGAGTGGCAGACTCTGATTCACTGTGGTTCAAGGAGGGAGAATTTAAAAGGAACGGATTTCAAGAGAAATGGAGTCAGAGTGTGGTTAAGAGGGGGGTTGAGTTGAGGTGGTTGAGGAGGGAGGCTGTAGAGGTTGGGAGTTGGGTAGGGAGATAGGATAGGAGTGTGGAGGAGGGAGAGTTGGTTCTGGAATAAAACATACAGTGAAGGACTGAGTGTATTGTCATGCAGGAGTAAAAGGACCAAATCTTGCTGGGAGGCTGGGTGTGAGACAGGAGACGTAGGAACTGAAAGAGATGAGTCTACTTAGGTCTCAAACTTATCTGAAGGGGAGAGACTCTTCTGAGGAAAGAAAGGACTCCCAAAACCCACTGAAGGAAGGGGGGGAGCCCTTAAGACTATTACTGAAAGTACCTCAGGAGCTGCATTTGTTAAAGGGGTGGGTAACTGAAGGAAAGTAAAGCCTTAGAAAGGAACCAAACTATAAAGCCCAAACCTCTGAAAGCAAATTGAAGTGAACTAGCATATTATTTATAGAATGATCTCGATACGAATCCAAGGCAGACCTTTTAACATCACAGTAATCCAAGTTTATGCACCAACCACTGATGCTGAAGAAACTGAAATTGACCAATTCTATGAAGACTTACAACACCTTATAGAAATGACGCCAAAGAAGGATGTTCTTCTCATTATAGGGGATTGGAATGCTAAAGTAGGGAGTCAAGAGATAAAAGGAACAACTGGCAAGTTTGGCCTTGAAGTTCAAAACGAAGCAGGGCAAAGGCTAATAGAGTTTTGTCAAGAGAACAAGCTGGTCATCACAAACACTCTTTTCCAACAACACAAGAGACGACTCTACACATGGACATCACCAGATGGGCAGCATCGAAATCAGATTGATTATATTCTCTGCAGTCAAAGATGGAGAAGCTCTATACATGTGATGGCCTGGGAATCCGATTCAGAGGCTGAACCGGAGGAATCCCAGCCTGCACAGGAGTCCACTCCTCCAGGGCCGGCTGAACTGGGGGAGGGCCTTGATTCTGAAGCGCCTGCACCTGTGCCGGATCCTCAGGAGCAGGCACCAGATGAATCCACTCTGGCTCCGGAGGTGGTTGAGGACTCAGTGCCTACAGGTGAGTCTCCCCCTGGGTCCAGTAACCCTTCAGCCTCTCCTGAACTGCAGAGGCTCAGGGCAGAGGGGCGGAGGGAACTGGTTTCTCCCAGGAGGAGTGCTAGCCTTAAGGCCAGGAGAGGCGGGTCTCCAGGGGGCCAGGACCACCCCTGGCCTCAGATAAGATAAAGGCCAGTCAGTCCGGTCCCAGGTTGTGGGAGCAACGTCGTTGAAGAGCTGTTTCGGCCAGCACCCAGTCCGGTTCCCCCAGAGTTCCTGTCCTTGCTCGGCTCCTTGCTGTGGACCCCGCTTCACCCGTGGAGGACTGTCTGCCGACCCTCGACTCAGGTCCTGGACCTCGCCCCACGGTAACCTCCCCCCTGGACCAGCACAATACAGTCAGCAAAAACAAGACCTGGAGCTGACTGTGGCTCAGATCATCAGCTTCTTATAGCAAAATTCAAGCTTAAACTGAAGAAAGTAGGAAAAACCACTGGGCCGGTAAGATACAATCTAAGTCAAATCCCTTATGAATACACAGTGGAAGTGAGGAACAGGTTTAAGGATTTAGATTTGGTGGACAGAGTGCCTGAAGAACTATGGATGGAGGCTCATAACATTATACAAGAGGCAGCAACTAAAACCATCCCAATGAAAAGGAAATGCAAGAAAGCAAAGTGGCTGTCCAACGAGGCCTTACAAATAGTGGGGGAGAGAAGGCAAGCAAAATGTGAGGGAGATAGTGAAAGATACAGGAAACTGAATGCTGATTTCCAAAAAATAGCAAGGAGAGACAAGAAGGCCTTCTTAAACGAGCAAGACAAAGAAATAGAGGAAAACAATAGAATGGGAAAAACCAGAGATCTGTTCAAGAAAATTGGAGATATGAATCATAGAATCATAGAATCATAGAGTTGGAAGAGACCACAAGGGCCAGCGAGTCCAACCCCCTGCCACGCAGGAAACACCATCAGAGCACTCCTGACATATGGTTGTCAAGCCTCTGCTTAAAGCCCTCCAAAGAAGGAGACTCCACCACACTCCTTGGCAGCAAATTCCACTGTCGAACAGCTCTTACTGTCAGGAAGTTCTTCCTAATGTTTAGGTGGAATCTTCTTTCTTGTAGTTTGGATCCATCGCTCCGTGTCCGCTTCTCTGGAGCAGCAGAAAACAACCTTTCTCCCTCCTCTATGTGACATCCTTTTATATATTTGAACATGGCTATCATATCACCCCTTAACCTCCTCTTCTCCAGGCTAAACATGCCCAGCTCCCTTAACCGTTCCTCATAAGGCATCGTTTCCAGGCCTTTGACCATTTTGGTTGCCCTCCTCTGGACACTTTCCAGTTTGTCAGTGTCCTTCTTGAATTGTGGTGCCCAGAACTGGACACAGTACTCCAGGTGAGGTCTGACCAGAGCAGAATACAGTGGCACTATTACTTCCCTTGATCTAGATGCTATACTCCTATTGATGCAGCCCAGAATTGCATTGGCTTTTTTAGCTGCCGCGTCACACTGTTGGCTCATGTCAAGTTTGTGGTCAACCAAGACTCTTAGATCCTTTTCACATGTACTGCTCTCAAGCCAGGTGTCACCCATCTTGTATTTGTGCCTCTCATTTTTTTTTGCCCAAGTGCAATACTTTACATTTCTCCCTGTTAAAATTCATCTTGTTTGTTTTTGCCCAGTTCTCTAATCTGTCAAGGTCGTTTTGAAGTGTGATCCTGTCCTCTGGGGTGTTAGCCACCCCTCCCAGTTTGGTGTCATCTGCAAATTTGATCAGGATGCCCTTGAGTCCATCATCCAAGTCGTTGATAAAGATGTTGAATAAGACCGGGCCCAAGACAGAACCCTGTGGTACCCCACTAGTCACTCTTCTCCAGGATGAAGAGGAACCATTGATGAGCACCCTTTGGGTTCGGTCAGTCAGCTAGTTACAAATCCACTGAGTGGTAGCATAGTCAAGACCGCATTTTACCAGCTTCTTTACAAGAATATCATGGGGCACCTTGTCAAATGCCTTGCTGAAATCAAGGTAGGCTATATCCACTGCGTTCCCTTCATCTACCAGGCTTGTAATTCTGTCAAAAAACGAGATCAGGTTAGTCTGACATGACTTATTTTTCAGAAATCCATGCTGACTATTGGTGATCACAGCATTCCTTTCTAGGTGCTCACAGACTGTTTGCTTAATGATCTGCTCCAGAATCTTCCCTGGTATTGATGACAGACTGACTGGGCGGTAATTATTTGGGTCCTCTCTTTTCCCCTTTTTGAAAATAGGGACAACATTTGCCCTCCTCCAGTCTGCCGGGACTTCGCCTGTTCTCCAGGAATTCTCAAAGATGACTGCCAGTGGTTCTGAGATCACATCTGCCAGTTCTTTTAATACTCTTGGATGCAGTTCATCTGGCCCTGGAGACTTGAATACATCTAAACTAGCCAAGTATTCTTGTACTATCTCCTTAGTTATTCTGGGCTGTGTTTCCTTTGCTGAATCATTTGCTCCAAATTCTTCAGGTCGGGCATTGTTTTCTTTATCGGAGAAGACTAAGGCAAAGAAGGCATTGAGGAGTTCAGCCCTTTCTGTGTCCCCTGTTTGCATTTCACCATCTTCTCCTCTGAGTGACCCCACTGTTTCTTTGTTCTTCCTTTTGCTACGAACATACCCATAAAAGCCTTTTTGGTTGCTTTTAACCTCTCTAGCAATCCTGAGTTCATTCTGTGCTTTAGCTTTTCTGACTTTGTGTCTACACGTGCTGGCTATTTGTTTGAATTCCTCTTTGGTGGTTTCCCCCCTTTTCCATTTTTTGTACACATCCTTTTTTAATCTTAACTCAGTTAAAAGTTCTTTAGATAGCCACCCTGGCTTCTTTAGGCACCTTCTATGTTTCCGTCTCATTGGTATTGCCTGACGTTGTGCTTTTACTATCTCCCTCTTAACAAACTCCCAGCCATCATGAACTCCCTTTCCTTTTAGTATTACTGTCCATGGGATCTCACCCAGCACTTCCCTAAGTTTTATGAAGTCGGCTTTCTTAAAGTCAAGAAATTGAGTCCTAGGATGCTTGGCTGCTCCTTTCCGCTGTATAGTAAACTTCAGAAGAGCATGATCACTCGCGCCTAATGATCCTTCCACTTCTACACCACTAACCAGGTCATCATCATTGGTTAGGACCAGATCTAAAATGGCTGTTCCTCTTCTTGCTTCTCCCACTTTCTGGACAATGAAGTTGTCTGCAAGGCCAGTGAGGAATCTGTTTGACCTTATGCTCTTGGCTGAGTTTGACATCCAACAAATATCCGGGTAATTTAAGTCCCCCATTACTACTATCTCCCTTCCTTTTGCATGCTTGGCCATCTGTTCCAGGAAGGCATCATCTATGTCCTCCGTTTGGCTTGGGGATCTATAGTAAACTCCCACAATGAGGTCACTGTTATTCTTCTCTCCCTTAATTTTGACCCAAATGCTCTCACTTTGGCTTTGAGGTTCTAAATCTTGGATCTCTTCACAGGTATACACATCCCTGACATATAACGCCACTCCTCCTCCTTTCTTGTCTGGTCTGTTTCTCTGAAATAGCTTGTATCCCCCCATTATTACATTCCAATCGTGGGACTTATCCCACCAGGTTTCAGTGATGCCTATTATGTCATATTTAGTTTGCTGTACCAAGAGCTCAAGCTCATCTTGTTTATTTCCCATGCTTTGCGCATTAGTGTACAGACATTGAAGTCCATTAATCATTCCCCCGTGTCTCTTATTTAAGGATTTTTTCCTCCCACCACTAGGTCTGCGTGCTGTTTGCTCCATTTGGTCTATGACATTTGGATGACCATCTTCATCAATTGATAGACTCCTACCTTCAGGAGCACTGTCTCCCTCCCCCCCATTAGTCAGTTTAAAGCCCTCCTGATGAGGTTTCTGAGATTTTTGGCAAAAACATTTCTCCCAACCGTTGTGAGGTGCAGCCCATCGCTTGCCAGAAGTCCATCTTCAAGAAACTGCAGTCCGTGATCTAAGAATCCAAACCGTTCCTGTTTACACCATTTGCGAAGCCAGCTGTTCACTTCCACTATTTTTCCCTCTCTCCCTGGGCCACGTCGTTCAACTGGGAGGACAGATGAGATGACAATTTGTGCATTTAATTGCTTCAATCTCCTGCCAAGAGCCTCGTAGTCTCTTTTGATCTTCTGGAGGCTATTGCTTGCAGTGTCATTGGTTCCCACATGAACCAAGAGGAAGGGGTATTTGTCAGTGGGTTTTATGATTCCTTGCAGTCGTTCCGTTACATCTTGGATCTTAGCTCCGGGGAGACAGCACACTTCCCGAGACATCTTGTCAGGCCCACAGATTACTGCTTCTGTTCCCCTCAGTAGGGAATCCCCTATCACCACTACACGCCTCCTCTTAGGTTTGGTCGGGGTTCTTCCATGAGCTGTCCGTTCCAAGGTCGCCTGCACATTCCCTGAGGACTGACTTTGCTGCTCGTCTTCATATACCTGATCGACTGAAATGAGGGAGAGATCCTCAAATGGAGTCTGCTCTTCATCTTCCATGCTAGGGCAGAGGACATCAAAGCGATTGTGTATTTCTAAACAATCAGAACGAACCCTGGGCCTCCTACTTCTTTGAGTCACGTTTCTCCATATATCTGGCTCCTGTGTTGGTGAACTAGCCTCCTTCTCAGGGGAGTCCCCTGTCTCCTCCTTGGTGGAGACGGTGTGCTCTGTTGCTTCCAAGAAGAGCTCCAGCTCTCTAATTCTTTGGAGCGTAGCTACACGTTCCTCCAGTTGCTGGACTTTGTCTTTTAAGAGGGCAATCAACATGCAATTGCTGCAGGTAAAGCTGCCTGCAACCTTTGGCAAGATGGCAAACATTGCGCAGGAACCGCAGGCGACTGCAGCTGTTCCCTCCCCCTCCATCTTGAGAACGTGTCGTTGGGGGTGGCTACAGCAGTCCTCCATCATAAAAAGCATGAAGACAGGACAAATAACTCCCCCCACAAAAAACCTAGGTCTCCCCCAACAAACATTTGAGACTAGCTCCCCTAAATCTAAAAGATGGATCAAACTGCGCGTGCCGCTGCCCTGCAAGCTCTGATAAGCTCCTCCCACAGCTAATCACCTTCCTCAACAGAAACCCTGCCCCCTCTGACCTTTGCACAGGGAGAACAGCTAATCAGCCACAAAGAAACACACACACACAAGAAAACCCTTTTTGCTCCTTCTTCAACTGCTGCCCTGCTAGCTCTGAAACATGAAAGGAACATTTTGTACAAAGATTTCCATAATAAAAGACAAAAGTGGAAAGGACCTAACAGAAGCAGAAGACATCAAGAAGAGAAGGCAAGAATACACAGAGGAACTATACCAGAAAGAAATGGATGTCTCGTATACCCCAGGTAGTGTGGTTGCTGACCTTGAGATCTTCAGGGGAAGATTGCTGACCTTGAGCCAGATATCCTGGAGAGTGAAGTCAAATGGGCATTAGAAAGCACTGCTAATAACAAGGCCAGTGGAAGTGATGATATTCCAGCTGAACTATTTAAAATTTTAAAAGATGATGCTGTTAAGGTGCTACACTCAATATGCCAGCAAATTTGGAAAACTCAGCAGTGGCCAGAGGATTGGAGAAGATCAGTCTACATCCCACTCCCAAAGAAGGGAAGCGCCAAAGAATGCTCCAGCTACCGCACAATTGCATTCATTTCACACGCTAGCAAGGTTATGCTTAAAATTCTACAAGGCAGGCTTAAGCAGTATGTGGACCGAGAACTCCCAGAAGTGCAAGCTGGATTTAGAAGAGGCAGAGGAACAAGAGACCAAATTGCAAACATGCGCTGGATTATGGAGAAAGATAGAGAGTTCCAGAAAGACATCTACTTCTGCTTCATTGACTATGCAAAAGCCTTTGACTGTGTCAACCACAGCAAACTATGGCAAGTTCTTGAAGAAATGGGAGTGCCTGATCACCTCATCTGTCTCCTGAGAAATCTCTATGTGGGACAAGAAGCTACAGTTAGAACTGGATATGGAACAACTGATTGGTTCAAAATTGGGAAAGGAGTACAGCAAGGCTGTATATTGTCCCCCTGCTTATTTAACTTATATGCAGAATTCATCATGCGAAAGGCTGGGCTGGATGAATCCCAAGCCGGAATTAAGATCGCCGGAAGAAATATCAACAACCTCAGATATGCAGATGACACAACCTTGATGGCAGAAAGTGAGGAGGAATTAAAGAACCTTTTAATGAGGGTGAAAGAGGAGAGCGCAAAATATGGTCTGAAGCTCAACATCAAAAAAACGAAGATCATGGCCACTGGTCCCATCACCTCCTGGCAAATAGAAGGGGAAGAAATGGAGGCAGTGAGAGATTTTACTTTCTTGGGCTCCATGATCACTGCAGATGGTGACAGCAGTCACGAAATTAAAAGACGCCTGCTCCTTGGGAGAAAGGCGATGGCAAATCTAGACAACATCTTAAAAAGCAGAGACATCACCTTACCAACAAAGGTCCGTATAGTGAAAGCCATGGTTTTCCCAGTAGTGATGTATGGAAGTGAGAGCTGGACCATAAAGAAGGCTGATCGCCAAAGAATTGATGCTTTTGAATTATGGTGCTGGATGAGACTCTTGAGAGTCCCATGGACAGCAAGAAGATCAAATGTATCCATTCTTAAGGAAATCAACCCTGAGTGCTCACTGGAAGGACAGATCGTGAATCTGAGGCTCCAATACTTTGGCCACCTCATGAGAAGAGAAGACTCCCTAGAAAAGACCCTAATTTTTGGAAAGATGGAGGGCACAAGGAGAAGGGGACGACAGAGGACGAGATGGTTGGACAGTGTTCTCGAAGCTACAAACATGAGTTTGACCAAACTGCGGGAGGCAGTGGAAGTCAGAAGTGCCTGGCGTGCTCTGGTCCATGGGGTCACGAAGAGTCGGACACGACTAAATTACTAAACAACAACAACAACAACAGCATATTATTATTGAAGTAATCTAAGTTTCTCCACTTATACTGCCTTGCTTTAAAAAATAAATCTTTATTGTTTATTTAAAGAATAAACAATAAGAGATTCCAGCTTTTTGGTTATCCCCCTCACAAAGAACCCCCACAGAATATGCTGGGATAGTTAGGTTTTGTTTTTAAGCCTTCGAGTCAAAGATTGTTGGTGTGGTGGGAGCAATATATTAAAGTGAGAGCAGGCACATGGTTGTGAGCGGTAACTGAAGCGCCAAGCTTGGCACATCCATCTTTTCCAAGTTGTTGTGGTTCTCCATCATGCCTTGTGGGGATCTGATATCCCATTGGTCTATTGATGCTATAATCCAGTGCCCTCACTTCTTGATAAGGCAAGGATGCTATCCAGAATTGCTGCCACCATTCAGTTAATGTGATGGCAAACTATGTATGATCAGTGTTACATAGGTTGGAGAGTGATGGATACCCCAGTACTAACAAATTAGTACCGCTGTCTTCCCCTTACATCTGGGCAGATCAGTGATAAAATGTACACCCACCACCTCCCACGGCTTCCCAGGTGTGGGCAATGGTTCCAGCAACCCCGCTGGTGCCGCCCTTTCCCCTTTGGCCCTCTGACATGTGTCACATCCTCGCACATATTCCTCTGCATCCTCTCTCACCCTTGGCCACCAAAATTCCCTTGTGACCAATAGCATGGTCTTATGCTGTCCAAAATGCCCCGCCGTACAACTGTCATGGAGTTGCTTGAGGATTCGGCCCCGAAGGACTTCTCCTGGAACATACAAGGCCCCTTTGTGGTACAGTAACTCCCCTTTCACCTCAAAACCACCCTCGGCACCCCCTCTTCCTCTTAACTCCCCCATCTTTTGCCTGGCAAAGGCATCGTCTCTGAGCATTTGCATCAGTTCGTCATCCTTGACCAACGTCCCCCCGCACAACCATTTGCTCTCCGGGAACATCAGTCTTGCTACAGGTGGCCCTTCCCCCATCATATACTCGGGTTTCCAGGAGAGCGCATCCGCCCTCGCATTCTGCTCTCCCGGCACGTATTGGATCTTGAAGTTGAAGTTGGCAAAGAACTCTGCCCACCTTATCTGTCTCTGGCACAACACCCTTGCCGTACGCCAATACTCCAAGTTTTTGTGGTCAGTGCACACCAAAATTTGGTGCTTTGCCCCAACCAGGAAGTGCCGCCATTGTTTAAAAGCAGCCACGATTGAAAGCAATTCCTTATCGTAGATGGTGTAGTTCTGCTCTGATTTGTTGAGCTTCCGCGAAAAGAAGGCACACAGACGCCATTCCCCTTTTTGATCTGGCTGCAGCAGCACCGCCCCAATCGCCCGATCCAACGCATCTGTTTCCACCCGTAGTGGTTGAGCCGGGTCGACGTGGATCAGTTGCTCCTCTGAAGCGAAAGCCCTCTTTAGTTTCTCAAAACCCTCTTGGGCCGCCTGCATCCACTGAAACTTCTTCTTAACACTGAGACAGTCCGTGATTGGCGCCGTCAATTCGGCGAAATTCTTTATGAATTTCCTGTACAAATTGCTGAAACCCAGGAAACGCTGAACATCTTTCCTGGTTTTGGGACTCTCCCATTCCACCACTGTCTTCACCTTCCCCGGGTCCATGGCCAACCCCTGGTTCGACAGCTGGTACCCCAGGAATTCGACTTCCTTTGCGTGGAACTGACACTTCTCCAGCTTGACCCACAAGCGGTTCTCCTTGAGTTTGCTCAGGACCTGACGTACATCCTTCACGTGCTGTTGTTCGTCTTCCGAGAACACAAGAAGATCATCTAAGAAGCAGACGCAGTTTTTGTAGAGCAAGGGTCCTAACACGTGGTGCATGAAGGCTTGGAAACAGTGACTTCAGCACTGCAAACCGAAGGGCATGACCAAATACTCAAACGCCCCCATCGGGGTGAACATGGTAGTCTTCCACTCATCGCCTTCTCGTACTCTGATCAGGTTGTAAGCCCCTCGGAGATCCAGTTTGGTGAAAATCTTCCCCTTCTGCACCCGTGCCAAAACGTCGTCGATTCTCGGCATCGGGAAGGCCACCGGTTCCGTCTGGCTGTTCAAAATTCGTAAGTCCACCACTAGGCGTCTCTCTTTCATCGATCTCTTGTCGACGAAAAACACGGGACTCCCGCCTGCAGCCTTGGACTCCCTGATAAAACCCCTTCTCAGGTTTTTCTCAATAAACTCTTTTAGGTCCTTGAGCTCTCCCTCCGACATGGAATAGGTTTTTCCCACCGGCAATGTGGCCCCCGGTACCAGGTTGATCTGACAGTCATACGGCCGATGGGGTGGCAACGCATCCGCCTCTTTCTCGCTGAACACCTCCTGTAGATCCCTGTAACACGACGGAATCTCGCTCGTCCCCGCTCTGCATGCTGCTGCCCTCCTGCCCTCACTTTGTCGATCTAGCCCTTGGGCTAGGCAGTTCTCCATGCAGTGCGTCGAGCCAAACGTCAGGGACCGTTGGTTCCAGGAGACCATCGGATCGTGCAACGCCAACCAGCTCATGCCCAATATGATAGGCGGCCCCGCCAGTGTGACCACGTGACAAGCGATGACCTCAGAGTGTGTGGCCACACGCATTCGCATTGGGGGTGTTCGATGCGTCACTTCACCCCCCAGCAGTTCTCTTCCATCAATTGTTGTCACCTGCAGCAGAAAATCCAAAGGCCGCAGGTTCAGTTTGTGTCGCGCCGCAAACTCCTTGCTGAAAAAGGACGCTGAGGCCCCAGAATCAGTTAGCACCAACTCCTCCACCGTCTGTCCATTCGGGAGTTCTAGCACCACCTTCAACATTATGCTTGCTTTGGGGTGTCCAAGCCGGGGACTTTCTGTGTTGCTCCCGCCTGGCTGTTGCCCCGGTTCCCCACCAGCCAGGCCTCTTCATTTCCCGAATGCTGAGGCTCCTCTCCCTCTGTCTGCTGGGTGGCCCCCACCATTCCCTGCCCGTTGCGATGCTCTGGACACACTCTGGCAAAGTGCCCAGTTTTCTGACACACGAAACATCTTTTTCCCGCTTGCCAGTCTTTTTTTTCCTTCCCGCCAGACCGTTGGGCTTTCAAACTCTCCCGCGCCCTGGCTGTGCCTATCTCCATAGGCTCCTGCGTTTGTTGACATTCTGAGGCAGCTGCCAGAACTTCAGGAATGCGGTCACCATGGAAACTCCGCTCTCTGCCTTGCTTCCTTTCCCGCCATCTGGCTTCTTGTCTCAAACCCACCCCAAGAGCAGCCTTTGTTAATTCATCCATATTTTTAGGTCGTGGCCCCCTTGCCAGCTCGTCCTTTATTTCTGGATTAAGTCCATTTTTAAATATCGCTTGTACTGGGTCCACCTCTAAATCCCACCCCAGTTTCTGTACAAGCATAGCAAACTCAGACCAGTAACTGTGTACCGTGGATTTGCCTTGTCTCAAAGCCAGAAGCTCCTCCTGCATTCTGTCAATTAAACTCTGATCTGCATAGATAAAATCCATTGCTTCCCAAAATTTGGCTTCATTTCTGAGGGCTTCATTCCCCGAGGCTATTAACGGCCTGATCCAGCTTCTAGCCCCTCCTCCCAGATGCCTAATGATGTGAGCAACCTTTGCTGCATCGTTCTGAAACTTATCTGCTTCCAGTTCCAGAAAATATTTCATCTCTGTCTTGAAATCCAAGTAACTTTCCGTGTCTCCCTGGAACCGTTCCACCCACACACACCTGCCCCCATCTGCCGATAGCCCACCTTGGGTTCCTCTCTGAGCAGTCTGGGCTTCTTCCAAACGACTCTGCAGGTCTTGTGATCTTTGCTCCAGAGCAACATTTCGTTTTTTCAATTCCAACAGCTCCTTCTCCATGTTGGAGCTATTTCCTTATTCCACCAGCTTTCCAGCAGAAGAAAAGAAGAGAGGGAGCAAGCTGTCAGAGGCTTAATGCTGGCCAGCTGGCATAGATAAGAATCTGGGCTCCCAGCCAGTTCCAAACTATTTGATTTATTTGACAAAGTTCAAACGTACATCTCCAGCGTTACAATTAGCGTCCTTCCCTTGTGCGCAGTTGCTCCCTCTAATCTTACTTCCTCCTTTTCCGCACCCAGCATGCAAGTCTGTGAAAACTCCTCCCCTCACTTCCTCTATGTACAGCATGACTTGTCCCAGGCTCCTCCTCCTCCCCCTCTACGTCAGACTGACTATCAGACGACAAGCTGCTGATAATCTCTTTAGGCTCTCTATAACTGCTGGTTTCTGTCCTTTCATCTTTTCCCATTTGCCTCTCCCTGACATCCGGTACAAACCCTTCCCTAGATTAAACACTGAAATCCTGAGCCAATGATTTAGGGCAGCCCACCACGCTTTAGTTGAAATTGGGCATTCACCAGCTTCTAACAGAAGTACGGAGTTGGGGACGCAGTTAGGTACCTGCAGCAGAGATCGTAGAAATTTTGCCTGGAAGCCATCCAGCTTTGGCAGGTCCCCATTATGCCAGACATTTGCTGCATACAGGAGTTGGGAAACGGGCTTTGCATTGAAAACTCTTAAGGCTGCTGGAACATATTTGCCGCCCTTTGTGAAGAAGAATCTAAGTATGGCTAGCTTTGTAATCTCCGCCTTTTAAAGGGAGGTTTGCCAATGGTGCTTCCAAGATCCTGTATGATGGAATGTGAGCCCTAGATAACTGAAGTATTTTACCTGTTCAAGGTTATGGCCATCCAGCACCCATTTAGCCCGGGAGAAGCTTCTTTCGAACACTAAAATTTTAGATTTTTCATAATTAATGGATAAACCATTTCCAGAACAGTAATCAGAAAATTTCCTCAACAGATAATTCAAACCCGGTCTGGAACGTGAGATGATGGCTGCATCATCAGCATATAACAACAAGGGGGTCCTTCTCATTCCTGTTTTTGGAGTGTGTCCATCTGGGTCCATTAAGTTCTCTTCTAGGTCATTTAAGAATAGACAAAACAATGTGGGGGCCAAAATACAACCCTGTCTCACCCCCCTAGTCATCTCGATGCTGTTCGATAGCTGTCCCTGTCGACCGCATCGGACCTGCAGTTTGGTTCCATTATATATGGCTTTTATGAGAAAGAGAAGTCGTTTGTCCTGCAGAATCAGACTTAATTTGGACCATAGCTGGGATCTGGGGATGGAGTCAAACGCTGATTTCAGATCCATGAAGGCCACAAAGAGTTTACCCTGTAGAGGCCTGGTATACTTCTCGGCTAGGAAGGACAGCATTAGACAGTGGTCTGTTGTTGAATGGTTCTCACGAAAAGCTGCCTGGGCTTCAGATAGTATATTGTGTTCATTTAGAAAAGTTGTCAGTTTGCTACTGAGGAAACGGGCATACAGCTTCCCAATTATTGAGAGCAGGCTAACTGGCCTATAATTGGAAGGTACATTTGGGTGGCCTCTCTTAAAGATTGGAACTACTATAGCATGTTTCCAGCTATATGGTACCTTGCCCGAGTTATTTACTACTGTAAAGAGTGCTGCCAGAAGCGGAGCCCACCAGTGCTGGTTTGAGGTAATCAATTCTGCTGGGATAAAGTCTTTCCCCGGAGCCTTTCCACTCTTCAGATTCCCAATTAATGTATGGACTTCCTCCACAGTAACCGTCCTCCAATTAGGGAGCAGTGACAATTCTGCCCTGTCATCATCCTGTAAGCTGGAAGGGAGGTTTGGATTTTCCATAAATATATTTCTGAAGTGGTTCTCCCAAACCTGGGCTCGAATAACACAGCTGGGGGCTGAAGAACTGTTTTTCATTGAGTCGGAGACCAGTTGCCAAAAGAGATCCTGCTTCTTGTCTACCAGCTGCGGCAATAGATGCTTTAGGATTAGCTATCTGCAGTCTGGATTCAGACCGTTCCTCCTAGGCTGGAAAAAATGGTGAACACTGCTTCTTTACTGGAAGCCAAATCACAGGACAAAGTGATGCAGTGACTTTTGGAACCTGTGGAATAACTGCTTATCACAGGCCATGATAGGAACCATCAACAGTTGTGGTTCAAGGACCCGACCCCCGCGATGTGAAATGAATACACAAGGACACGTGATATAAGGTTAATGGGCATGGAAAGGCCACAACTTTATTGATTACAGCAGTGAAAAGGTATTGGCTTAGGCATTGGATCTCTAAAACACGTGGGTTTATTCACCAGTAGGTGGAGCCTGTTGATGCTAATCCAACTATAGGCTCCCCCCTGATGTCACCGAGGGTCGTGCCATGGCCTCCCGCCAAGCAGGCATCGGACAGAACAAACGACCGCCAGATTCCTTTAATGGAATACCCCAAAATTGAAGGCATAGGCGATGGCCACACCTAGCCCTTCGACACACCACAACACATTATTCCAATGCCTAACCTACCCACCAATACCACAAAAGTTGTGACGATTGCTACGAGGTAGGCGAAAAAACCAAAAAGCCTAATGCCAAATGGAAAAACTCCTACCAGGTCCCCTGGACAACCAGGGCGACCAACCTAAGGTCCATAGCAAGGCCAATGACCTAAGCCCTAACTCTAAGGGAGTGGAGGGTGGGTGACTCGCTACGAGACGACGGCGAAGAATGAGGCCAGGGAGAGGCTGGCACCGCAGCATAAGGCTGCTGAACACGCCCCCTCCGAGGCACCTGGTTGGATGCCTACAGAGGGGGCGTGGGCGCCAGCCAGGTGAGGTGGAGGCAGGGGGCAACCGCCCCCTGCTAGGGGCGGTGCTCGGGCTCCCGCCCACAACCACTCCCCTCTCTTCCAGGGAGGAGAGTATTTGTAGGAATGAAGGATACAGCATCGTATATGGACGGGAAAACATCATAGGGGGATATTGTCATACGCAGGAAAGAATAAGGACTACATTTAGAGTTCCTCACTTCAAACTTTATAAATTACCTAATATACCAACACAAACAGAAATCACAAGACTGCAGCTGTTATATAAGAGATTATTATATGTGCATGGAATGCAATGGAAATTATTAACATAGTGAAACACAGAAATAATCAAGAAGAATGAAGCCATCAAATCTAGCATGCAAGGGGATACGTTTAAATAAATCATATCATTTGACATTTGAATAATTGGCATTCATAATTGCATTAATTAGATAAAATTGGTTTTGTTATGATGACGTCACTTTTGGAACAATATTGGTAAATCAATAAAATTATATATTTAAAAAATAATAATAGTAATAATTTGGCAGTTCCGCTACTTCTGATGTGCCATAGAAACCAAAAACACTGCACAAGTGATTCTCTAAATCAATAAAATCAATTAAAAAATATATTTAAAAAATAGTAATAGTAATATTTTGGCAGTTCCCATACTCCTTATGCGCCATAGAATCAAAAAGCACAGCGCAACTGATTCTCTCCCCTATCATTACTAAAATTACAATAATCAATCTACCTGACTGAACCTCTAGATGTCACAGTGGGAAAAAAGACTCAACAAGCAAGCCTGAAATGATTATAAGCTCCTCTGTGCTCCATAGACAACTAGGCTGCGCTCTGTTACTTATCAGTTATCAGTTTCCCTCTTTCATATCAAACCACTGCATCTTGTTTGGCATCCAAGGCATTCTGTTGTGACCGTGTTCAAGCTAACAATTAGGTGGATTCATGTCCGTTAAAGTGCCAAATTGACTGAGTCAGCTGCCACCCAATTTGTCTTGTTCAGATCAGGGGGAGGAGAGGAATAATACTGTAGAGAGAAGCAGGGGAGTCCATGCCCACAAGGGTATTTGCCATCAGGATGTTGCTCCTGCTGCTTCTGCTGCTCCCCAATATAGTGTCCCAAGGACAAAGTGCTAAATGCACAACAAATCATCCTGTTCATGTTCCACACGAGTGGTATGAGCCAGGAGACCTGGTCATTGGTGCAATGGCATCTCATATTTATTACATAGTCCGCACGGTTTCCTTCAAGAAACACCCTTCCCAGGACTTCATTGATGCCCCACTGTAAGTAACCGTTGATTAATATTATTATAATTATTCCTTATATCTGACAGAAAATAACTTTGATTGATTTGAAGGGGGGATTGCTTTAGAACTTTATTTTTTAAATGTGTGGAGAGATTTTATTAGAAATCTCTGTGCATATAGACTATGTGCATATTGTCAATGAACAATAAGCTTTAAAGAAACACCAAATCTATAAAGACAGACAGAAAAGAGAGTAGGAGAAAGAGAAAAGAGATGGCATTAAAAATAGGAAAAGCATATAGCCAAGTAGTATAGTACTCAACTTTTTTGATGATACCCAAGTATTCAAGGTGGCGAAAACAAATATGGGTTGCTGAAGATATAAAGAAATATGCAACAGCTTTTAAAATTACTCAATATTCTTAGATTGCCCAAATAAGTAAATAAGCTTTGCTGGCTTTATCCTCTATATGCAGGCAGGTGAATCTCTCCTATCTAGATTCTGTGCACTGTTTAATTTCCCTATCAAACAAAATCTCACTTCATTTGTAGGGTTTTGACAAAGTTCTACCAGCAAATCCTGGCTTTGGTCTTTGCTGTTGATGAGATCAACGAGAATCCCAGGATGTTGCCCAATGTCTCTCTCGGCTTCCACATCTATGATAGCTATTATGATTCAAAGATGACCTACCGAAACACTCTGGACCTGCTCTTTAAATCACGTCACTTTGTTCCCAACTACAGGTGTGGCATCCAGAAAAATGTCATAGGAGTCATTGGGGGACTCAGCTCTGATACCTCCTGGTGCATGGCAAACGTCTTAGGTCTTTTCAAGATGCCACAGGTAGAATATGGATTTTGAAAAACAGAGATGTCATGCTTTCCTTGCATTAGGAATCTACTGATTCATAAATATGGAGTGGGGAAATAGACAAAGTAAAAGGGCCATAATATGCATAACCAACAATGTGTGTAAGAAGGGCAATTTGTGTTTAATAGATGTAATAGAAGACTTCCCCAAAGCTGCGAGGTTTGTAAAGGAGGCAACTAGACTGGTTCATATACAACAATCCAGAATGAACTGCACTGGTTTCCTGTGAGCTACTGAACATATGACATTGACATTGGTTTCATAGGCAAAAATAGCCGAGAACACATTAACTAAAAATGTTTCTCCCCTTAAAAATCAAGACAGTCCTTTCCCAAAGTATGGTGTTAATCAACATTGTTCATTTTCAGAGGCTAATTGAAAAAGTGTTTTCTTGCTTTGTTCTGGCATTTTTCATCTGTCACTTCAGAGCCTTATATAGTGGTTTCAGCATTGTGCTATTCTCCTGCATTGTATTTCATTTTAGTTGTTTGAAATAGTGCTGGTACAGTATTTTATTGATATTTTATATGATTTGGTTTATAGTGCTCAGAGATGAATAGTATTCACAATCTAATGGAGATCTTCTGGATTTCCCAGGAAATCTTCCTGAGAGAGTTCTTAGTAGGTAGAGAATCTACCGCTCCCTACGATCATTACAAAGCTTACAGATCAAAAGTACATGGTCAACAATTTCTATCACTCCACTTACACCTTGGAGTTTTGCTTAATCATCCACTTAGTATATTAACATGAGCCATGATAAATGCTCCCCTATTCTTCTTTTTTTTAAAAAATAATATTTATTAAATTTTCCACTTTAACAATCCTATCCAACCATATTAAATATTCCAAATTATACATATTATTCAACAATCAAACAGTCCAAATATTATGCCAAATTATAAAAAAAATTGGAGGTATCTTCCCATGTTCTGAGGTCAAGGTGGTTCTGATCATCTCATACTTCTGCTGCTTTCATAATTTTCACGATAGTTCCCA
Organism: Podarcis pityusensis; assembly: GCF_964106645.2. Classification (NCBI taxonomy): domain Eukaryota; kingdom Metazoa; phylum Chordata; class Lepidosauria; order Squamata; family Lacertidae; genus Podarcis; species Podarcis pityusensis. The sequence goes on along the minus strand of NC_138038.1, from coordinate 45,316,411 downwards.
TAAATCATTTCGATGTTAATCCTCATTACATTTCACAGCCTCTGAACAAGCGAGCTAAAACAAAACAATATATTCTGTGTGGAATTTACATCCCGAGTTCCCTCTGTATGTTCACCATGTCTCTTCACAGAATGATGTTTCTGCCAAGCTAGTCCAAAAATCTTCTCACCTTGGGCAGCAGCCAAGTCAGTCCAGATAAAATCAAAGCAATGCATCTGCCCAATGCTTTTAAGACCAGCTGTCCTTCAAATGGTTAACCTGTCCAGGGAAGGTTTTGCCATATAAAACTGGGAATGCAAATATTAAGTAAGATATTAAAAGGCACCTATCCCCCTAAGGCACTGCATTTAATTTGACAAGCTGATCTACCTCCGGTCATGGCCGCTCGTTTAATTGGAGCTGCATCATTCCGATTCTAATTCTAGGCAAAATCAGTTGGAAAAACATTTCAAACTGAAAGACCTAGGACCAATAAGTCACTATTTAGGGGTCCAAATAGGCAGAGAAGCAGATGGAAGTTTCTTAATATGCCCAGAGCAAAAGATTAAAGGTCGGCTTGAACAGCTAGAAATGCAGGATTGTAATGCTGTGCAAACTCCTATGACTGTAGATTTTCAAAAGATTGAAAGTGATGTTTTGTTTGATCAAACAGATTTATACCAGTTGGTAATAGGATCTCTTCTGTACCTGAGCCAATGGTCAAGGCCTGATATTTCATTTTGTGTAGGTATTCTAAGCAGAAAGTAACTAAGCCTAGTATACATGATTGGGCTGCTCTGAAGCCAATACTGAGATCTGAAGGGTACACAGAATAAGTGTATAAAGTTATCTGCAGCTAATTCAAGTGATTTGCAGGTGTTTGTGGACAATGACTTCACAAATTTCCATCCACGAGAAAATCAATCAGCGGTCTAGTGGTCATGTGTAGAAATTCACTAATTGGTTGGAAATCCAAAAAGCAAGGTTTTGTTGCCACATCTACATGTGAAGCAGAATTTTCTGCATTATTTGAAGTGTGTAAGGAAGTCACATGGTACACCCAGGTATTAAATGATTTGGGATATGAAGTGCAACAGCCTGTGACAATCTATGAGGATAATCAAGCTTGTATCGCAATGGCTAATTAGGGAACACTTCAGCACGTGCAAAACACGTGGCGATCCAGTTTTTCAGTGTTAAAGACTATATACAACGTAATGTGATTAAGTTGGTTTATTGTCAATCACAGGATAATTTGTCTGATTTATTTACAAAAGCGTTCCCTAGGGTGCAACATGTAGCAGGCTGGGAAGTGCTGGGACTGCACAATAGCTAAAGTTATTCAGGCCTAACTGCTAACTGTTGAGTCATTCTGACATGTGACTTAGTAGCCAGTTTCACTTTGTGCTCTCTGTAAGATGTGAGAGTCAGTCTGCTTTAGCTGTGAACAGAGTCTGTATGTAATCTGAGTCAAACTGTTTGGAACCATGTTGTTTATGAAGAAGTTTATTTTAACTCAGTAAAGCTTTTATTCTTTAAAAACTCTGCACTATTAATTTACGCTGTGCGTCAACGAAATCTACGTAGATGTTAATCATTCTTCCATTCAAATACTTTTTAGCACCTCAGTGGCTAATACTTTTAGCACCTCAGTTTCTCCCCCTTTCTCCCCTCAGTGGCTAATACTTTTTAGCACCTCAGTTTCTCCCCCTTCACTAAGATCATGTCCAAAACTTAAACCCAATTTTTCGTCTAAAGAACTGGAAGCTTGCTGCTAAATGGTGGTGACTTTAAAGAGTTGCCAAGAAACATTCCGGGCTTTCCATCCAGCCATCCCCAGCCCCTCCTTCTGAATTTGGGGTGTTGGGCGATCTGCGGATGAGCTGCCACTCCCCAGCCTGGGGAATGTAGGGTGGCTGATTACTCCCATCTCAGCCTCTGATTCCAGAATATACAGCGGTGATGGAATTCAGCAATCCTCCATCGCAGCTTGCCGGAAGCTCCTCCCCCAAATGCTCCCCTATTCTTGGATACAATCAGTAAGTACAAGCTGGGGTTGGTGCTCTCCCTAAACTTGGTAAACTTCGGATATAGATTCAATATATATTCAATATTTAAGTGTGTGTGCGTGCATGTGTTTATATCTAAATAAATTGGAATATCATGAGTTCTTCTTTCCACTTGAAAACATGTGGCTTTTGCTTTTTCCAGATTTCATACGGTTCATTTGAACCAGCCATAAATTATGGAACCAAGTTCCCTTCCTTTTACCGCATGGTCCCCAATGAAGACCTTCAGTATCAGGGAATTATCCAGTTACTTCTGCATTTCAGATGGAAATGGGTTGGGCTCATCACTCCAGCTAATGAAGCTGGGGAACGTTTCTTGCAGAATATTGAGCCAATGCTTTTCAAGAATGGAATCTGTTCAGCATTCACAGAAAGAGTTAAACCCAATATACATTATAACAGTAACTTACTAGAAATGGTGGACATAAAGATTAAGTTACCAATTTTCACAACAAGCAAAGCTAATGCAATTCTTCTACATGGAGGAAGTAGATTTAGTATATGGTTGGCAGATGCTTTTATCGTAATGGAGTTTACTCAGCTACTATTTTCTCAAAAGAAGTCACATGAAGGAAAAGTATGGATTACAACTACCCAAATTGATTTCATATTATATAGCCTTCAAAAAAAATTTAATGTTAATATACGAATGCTCCATGGTGCTATATCCTTTGCAATTCACTCCAAGGAGATTCACAACTTTAAAGACTTTCTTCGGAGTATACGTCCTCATTGGACAGAGGCAGATGGTTTTATCCAAGATTTCTGGGAAGATGCATTCAGTTGTTCACTTCCAAATACCACTCTCTCACCAACCATGTGTACTGGAGAGGAGATGCTGGAGAGCCTTCCTGCACCATTTTTTGAAATGACCATGACTGGCCACAGCTATAGTATTTATAATGCTGTCTATGCTTTGGCACATGCCTTAAATAGCATGCATTTGGCTGGAGCCATCCGCAACAGAAGAGGGGCTAAGGGAAAACTCTCTCCTCGGTATGCAAATCCTTGGCAGGTATTGTTCTCTGTTACAAAACATTCACTGCATTGGTACATTATGTGAGTTGGCATTTAATCATCAGTAAAGAAATAAAAGAATAAAACTTAAGAAATTAAAAATAAACCTTAAGTAAATTTATTGTATGAAAGATGGGAATTAGAATATTTCCTATAATGATACTAAACGGACTTTAAATGACACAGACTTTCAGAAGCAACAGACTACCAACAACTGCAGGTAACTGTAGCTGTGCCAACCACCTCCTTCACACTGCAAACCCCTCCATTTTCTCCCCATATCCCTCCCCAATTCTCTCTGTCTCTCTTACCTGTCTAGTTACCCAGTGGTGTAAGGTTGGGGGCCTGGGGCCCATTGGCCCTGGGCACATAATTCTGAGGGAGAACAACCAGGACCCCAATCCCAGGCACTGGCTTTTGCAGGAATCCTCATATCGAAGAGAAAACAGAAGAGCAGCCCATCAGGGAGCTGCCACTACCTGAGCACATCTTGGAAGGCCCCATTGCCAACTCCTCATCTTTCCCTGTCTGCCAATTACCAGGGGTTTCTGGCCTCACTGGTAGGTCCCCAGAAGACACTGGCAACTGTTTGATCACTATCTCTAGACCCTGCTTTTCTCTCTTCTCCTCTTCTGCCTCTGAGTCTGGATTTCAATCTGCCACTGCCTCTTCCTGCTCCCTTAACCCTGTTGCCTTTTCTGTTTCTGACACCTCCTCCTCCCAGTTTGCTCCCTAGTGTGGTGAGTGTGTCCCTAGTGAGCCAGTGTGGTGTAGTGGTTAAGAGCGGTAGTCTCCTAATCTGGGGAACCGGGTTCGCGTCTCCGCTCCTCCACATGCAGCTGCTGGGTGACTTGGACCAGTCACACCTCTTTGAAGTCTCTCAGCCCCACTCACCTCACAGAGTGTTTGTTGTGGGGGAGGAAGGGAAAGGAGAATGTTAGCCGCTTTGAGACTCCTGAAGGGGAGTGAAAGGCGAGATATCAAATCCAAACTCTTCTTCTTCTTCTTCTTCTATTCTCCCACTGACCACTCCTTGTCATCCCAAAACCAATCCCCTGGCTCTGAGCCTCCTTTCCTTGGGGTGTCCCTTGGGGGTTCCCCAGCTGCTGCTCCCTATCACTTCTCTGCATCCAACATCCAACCATGCTCAAATCCACTCTATAAACTATGGAAAGGTCCAGTCCGATGTTCTCATGTTGCACTCCTATCCTTTGAGGACATAAGCTCCCATCTCTTCTCTTACATGACTTCTCAAATCCCTTCCCTTTCTTGGATCTTGACAAAGGCTGGTCTCAAGCAAGCAGGTCTATCGTCTCATCTCTTCATAATATATTTATGCAAGTCTGTTGAAAGTTGAATTGGCACAAATTCATGATTTCCTACTCCTCCTGTATGCACAGCTAAAATATGGATGTTCTCCATTGTGAACTGAAGCGTTTAACTTCAATTCTCTTTCCACTTAGCTCCACTCATTCCTGCAGAGAATCTCATTCAACAACAGTGCTGGGGATGAAATTGCATTAAATGAATATGGAGAGTTAGCAGCTGGCTTTGATATTACCAACTTGGTCACTTTCCCAAATAATTCCTATGTCAGAATCAAAGTGGGCAGGTTGGATCCTCAGGCCCCTCCGGGCAAAGAGCTCACCATTAATGAAGACAGAATCAAATGGCACAGACGCTTCACTAAGGTATGGAAATAAAGGCACAGTCTCTGAAAACCCAGTATTTGTGGTTATCCACAAAATGGGATGTAGCAAAAGCATTTCACACATTATTCATTTTGAAATTCACTAGCACTTGAAACCACTTCAGACTAGTGATGAGTTAGAATAGAGGAGTGCTCCCAGACCTCTTGCTTCAAATGGAATGCAACTCCTCCCAGAACAGGTCAGGCATAGGACCCGAAAGCATGTCTCTCTGAGACAGGATGTGGCCTAACAGGAAACCACTACCCAAAAGTCATGGAATGATTTCCTATTGCTAGTTTCTTGTAATGACCCTGCAGGTAGGAGCAGAACCACTATAATGGCTTACCTTTAATTCCTTGTGCCACACAAAGGAACACCATGTGGACTCCTTGAAGCAAATGCTGTTAGGTGGTGACTCCATCAAAAGGCCAAACCAGGGGTCAAATCACACAGAATTCGGTGTGATTTCACCCCTGGCTTGGCCTTTTGATGGAGTCAAACACAGCTATAAGGTTGGATGGTCCAGGCATGAATACTGGCATCTTCTTAAGCTTGTATGATGCTTAGAACAGCAGCTTTTTACCCTACTGTATGTGCCACTTGTGTGTTTTTGTTGTTGTTTAGTCGTTTAGTCGTGTCCGACTCTTCGTGATCCCATGGACCAGAGCACGCCAGTCACTTCTGTCTTCCACTGCCTCCCGCAGTTTAGTCAAACTCATGCTGGTAGCTTCGAGAACACTGTTCAACCATCTCGTCCTCTGTCGGCCCTTCTCCTTGTGCCCTCCATCTTTCCCAACATCAGGGTCTCTTCCAGGGAATCTTCTCTTCTCATGAGGTGGCCAAAGCATTGGAGTCTCAGCTTCAGGATCAGGGCTGATTTCCTTAAGAATAAGTGTACCTACGGATAATTTCACGCTATTAGTCCCCCCATTTACTATTAAATCACCTAATAGTGGATATTTTGTAAATTCCCCAAAACAATATCATAATATTAAACTCTTCCTATCTCTTTGCATAGGTGCCACCGCTTTCTGTATGTAATGCCAACTGCCATCCTGGTTACGGGAAGAAAAAGAAGGAGGGGGGGAAGTTTTGCTGCTATGATTGTGATCCATGTGCAGAAGGAATGATTTCAAATGAGAAAGGTTAGAGATGACATCTTAAGATACTGCAGTACCTCTGGGCTCCTGGGAATTTTGTTGACATTAAACTGCTACAGGAGAGAAGGCTTAAATTAACAGATTTGTTCTTCTCATTGTTTATAGATAACATCAATATATTTTTATCTTTAAAATCTTGAAGTTTTCTTTTTTAAGTGGAAGCTAATATATTCTGGGGACACGGGTGGCGCTGTGGGTTAAACCACAGCGCCTAGGACTTGCAGATCAGAAGGTCAACAGTTCAAATCCCTGCGACAGGGTGCTCTGCCACTGCTTGGTCCCTGCTCCTGCCAACCTAGCAGTTCGAAAGCACATCAAAGTGCAAGTAGATAAATAGGTACCGCTCCAGCGGGAAGGTAAATGGCGTTTCTGTGCGCTGCTCTGGTTCGCCAGAAGTGGCTTAGTCATGCTAGCAGCATAAGCCGGAAACTGTACACCGGCTCCCTCGGCCAATAAAGCGAGAGGAGCGCCGCAACCCCTAATGGTCAGGGGTCCCTTTACCTTTACCTTTAATATATTTTACCTCCATCTTCTACAAAATTAGGGTGGAATAGAAGTGGTGTTTTCTCTTCGAATAATTAGGTTTTTGACAATAGGATGAAAGTCTTATCAAACTCGCTTTTCCGAGATCCAAAAATTTCAGATGTAATGTATTTATTTTGTTGTACTGTTTATGTGGCTCTAAGAAAAAGCAGGGGGACAGTAAAAAAAGATGTCACCTATGTAGAAAATTCCAGAATTGATACACAAGTTTTATTTTTGATACACCTAATACAAAAGCATTTGGGCTTGAAGCTCTTATACATTCTGACGTAGAAAACACTATGCAAAATGGACTAGTGATGTGAAATTCTTAAGAATACTTTTGGTTACTTCAAATTGTCACACATTACTTATGTATTTTCAGACATGGAAACATGTATCAGTTGCCCAGCAGATCAGTATCCAAACAGCGGCCAGGATCTATGCATTCCTAAGATTCCAAACTTCCTAGCCTTTGATGAAACCTTGGCCATTGTTTCAACTTCCTCTGCACTTTTATTCTCTCTGATCACAATTTTAGTGTTCGGCATCTTCATTAAGCATCGCAATACAGCCATAGTCAAAGCCAACAACCAAAGCCTCACCTATGGTCTCCTTATCTCCCTCTTCTTGTGTTTCCTCTCTTCTTTGTTGTTTATCGGAAAACCTAATATGGCGACTTGCCTTCTCCGACAAACTGCTTTTGGCATTGTCTTCTCTGTGGCCCTCTCCAGCATCTTAGCCAAAACCATATTGGTGGTTTTGGCATTCATGGCTACCAAACCAGGATCCAATATGAGGAAATGGGTAGGCAAAGAACTGGCTTATTCCATTGTTTTTTCCTGTTCCATTGTTCAAGTAGGAATCTGTGTCCTCTGGCTGGCAACCTCTCCCCCATTCCCAGATGTGGACATGCACTCAATGCCTGAAGACATCATATTTCTGTGTAATGAAGGATCAGTCTCCATGTTCTATTGTGTTTTGGGCTACATGGGTTTCCTGGCCACTATCAGCTTCATGGTGGCCTTTCTAGCCAGGAGGTTGCCTGACACTTTCAACGAAGCCAAGTTCATCACCTTCAGCATGCTGGTCTTCTGCAGTGTTTGGCTCTCCTTCATTCCAACATACCTGAGCATCAGAGGAAAATACATGGTGGCTGTGGAGATCTTCTCCATCTTTGGTTCTGGTGCTGGGTTACTGGCTTGCATTTTCACCCCTAAATGCTACATTATTGTGGTGAGACCTGACCTGAACAACAGAGAGCAGCTAACACAAAGAAAATTATAAATGACAGTGGAATTTGTGGTTCTGTTGGGACTTGCTGGCTGGTATCACTTTACGCGTCCTAACTCTGGATATGTGTAAAATTTGCTTCTTAACTTTTTTGTCTGCCAAAGTTTCCCAAAGGCAATGGGTGCAGATTTTTCCTCAGGTTCTACTCCCAAAGCCTTTTTCACAAATGAGTAATGCTGTAAAGCAATGGAGGTTTAGGTTCAAAATTTCCTTCTCCTAGGTGGGCTCCCTTCCAAGGTTTACAAGACCCATCTGCCCCTCATTTCCTTCTACAGCACCTGCAGTAACCACCTTTTTGAGCACTGGGCCCACTTTTGCTCTCATCTGCTATATCCTGTCTTTGCATGCAGAGAAATTCCCTAACTCACTGAGAATTTGAGACCCATTGGCTGCCCTCACCTGGTTTAGGGAACCAGTTGAATCTGTTTCATGGGATGTGGCTGCTGTTGAATGCTGACAACTTCTAGGAGCCACAGGTGAGAACTGAGGGCAGGGTTGGGATCTGAGGTAGACAAACTACCCCAGAAGGAGCACAACTTCTTCCTCGGTAGAGTTACTACCCCTCCCTAACACTCCATACAACCCTGTCATGTATTACTGTATATTTAAAGCAAGTGGAATCTTAATAGCAAAACTCTCAGCCTTTTCATTTAGAAATGGTTAAGTTCAGTTGTTCAATGTTGTACATGCACTGTATGAATGATTGTTAATAAATAGTCTCTTATCAATTACTTCATGGAATCTGCAAATTCATCTTGAAGACAACACAGAAACAAAAAACATTTGTGAAATAGTTAAGGGCTCTACATTCTTTATCTTTCTCACACAAGGCAGCTGAGGAATAGGAGGAGAAGTTTACAACAGCCACTTCCCTTGTTTTTTAAATAGTTTTAAGAAAGAAAAGTAGCAGAGATATGCAACAATATCTGGAGGAAAACATTATTTCTGTTATAATAATTTTTATTAATTTACAATTACCATCCAATAATAGCGTCATTAAAACAATACCAAATTATAATACTAATACTAATCACTCAAATACCGAATCATATAATTAAGGTCCCGTCCCCCCCACATGCTAGATGATTTCCTTTATTTCTACATTCCAAAATCTTAATACTTTCTATTATATTCTGGTCAGAATAATAATCCTTTATGCAACAACTGCAATATTAATAACTTCTATTCGTGTTGACACATGAAATGATTCATAGAACTAAAAATGAGGCACTCAAACTATATCCTTGTTCTTCCTGTGTGTGGCAGTTATTCTGTCCGTGGTGTTTCTTCCAGTCCCTATAAAATGTTGTGTCTGTTGTGATGGAAACGTTGGTTCCACAAGTATTTCTTTTTACTTTTTTCTCCTGCCAGTAAATGGTTAAAGAACGGCAGCCTCTGATTGGCTGTGGTTCCAGGAGGGAGAGTTTAAAAGGAACACATTTTGAGGGAGATGGAGTTAGAGTGTGGTTAAGAGGGGGGTTGAGTTGAGGTGGTTGAGGAGGGAGGCTGGAGAGGTTGGGAGTTAGGGAGATAGGATAGGAGTGTGGAGGAGGGAGAGTTGGTTCTGGAATAAAACATCCACTCTGAGTGTACAGTGAAGGACTGAGTGTAATGTCCTGCAGAAGTAATCGGACCGGATCTTGCTGGGAGACTGAGGGTGAGACAGGAGAAGGAGGAGCTGAAAGAAATGAGTCTACTTAGGTCTCCAACTAATCTGGAGGGGAGAGACTCTTCTGAGGAAAGAAGAGACTTCCAAATCCCAGTGAAGGCAGATGGGGGATGAGCCCTTAAGACTTTTACTGAAAGTACCTCAGAAGCTGCATTTGTTAAAGGGGTGGGTAACTGAAGGAAAGTACCGCCTTAGAAAGGAAACAAACTATAAAGCCCAAACCTCTGAAAGCGAATTGAAGTGAAGTAGTGTATTCTTATTGAAGTAACCTCAGTTTCTCCAGTTGTATTATACTACCTTGTTCTAAAAATAAATCTTTATTGTTTATTTAAAGAACACCTGCTTGAGACTCTAACTTCTTGGTTATCCCCCTCACAAAGATCCCCCTGGGATAGTGAGGTTTTGTTTTTAAGCCTTCAGGTCAAAGGTTGTTCAGTGAGGTGGGGGCAATATATTTAAGTGAGAGCGGGCACATGGGCGTGAGCGGTAACTGAGGTGCCAAGTTTGTCGCATCTCTCTTTTCCAAGTTGTTGCTGTTCTCCATCATGCCTTGTGTGGATCTGATATCCCATTGGTGTATTGATGCTATAATCCAGTGCTCCCACTTCTTGATAAGGCAAGGATGCTATCCAGAACTGCTGCCACCATTCAGTTAATGTGATGGCAAACCATGTATGATCAGTGTTACATAGGTGGGAGACTGAAGGATCCCACAATACTAACGAAATAGGAAGCGGTGAAAGGATGGGACCAGCTCAACTCTAGATATCCTGCTGACCTTGTAGGTTCATTCCTTGCCTATGATTTTGTGATGTTACAAAAATAATTACATTGGCAGGTCCAGCTTCCTGTCTACCAGCTACGGCAATAGATGCTTTTGGATTAACTATCAGGATCACATTCACCCGGAGCTATACCAGCTGCACTGGCTCCCAGTGGAGTACAGGATCAGGTTTAAGGTGCTGGTTTTAACATTTATAACCCTGTACAGCCTAGGACCCTCATACCTATGGGACCGCCTCTCCTGGTATATCCCATGAATGACCTTACGGTCTTCAAACAGAAACATCTTGGAGGTCCCAGACTGCAGGGAAGTTAGGCTGGCCTCAAGCAGAGCCAGGGCTTTTTCGACTGTGGCCTCGATGTGGTGGAAGGCTCTGTCACAAGAGACTAGGGCCATGCGGGACTTGACGTCTTTCCGCAGGGATGCAAGACAGAGCTGTTCCACCAGGCCTTTGGCCAAGGCACAGTCTGACCCCCTCCTTTGGTAATCCTCATAGAACTCTAGTCCAATGGTTGCCATTAATTTGATTATGAATTGATTTTAGAACGTATTTCAATTAATAGCTTGTGATTTTATGTAAACTGTGTTACTTTTACTGTTATTAGCCGCTCTGAGCCCAGCTTCGGCGGGATATAAATAAAATTTTATTATATTATTATTATTATCTGCAGTCTAGATTCAGACCGTTCCTCCTAGGCTGGAAAAAATGGTGTACACTGCTTCTTTAGGGAAGCCAAATCACAGGACAAAGTGATGCAGTGACTTTTGGAACCTGTGGGATAACCGCTTCTCCCAGGGCATGATGGGAACCATCAACAGTTGCAGGAATGAAGGATACAGCACCGTATATGGACGGGAAAACATCATGGGGGGAAATTGTCACATGCAGGAAAGAATAAGGATTACATTTAGAGTTCCTCACTTCAAACTTTATAAATTACCTAATATACCAACACAAATAGAAATCACAAGACTGTAGCTGTTATCTAAGAGATTACTATATGTGCATGGAATGCAATGGAAATTCCTAACATAGTGGAACACAGAAATAATGAAGAAGAATGAAGCCATCAAATCTAGCATACAAGGGGGCCAGTTTAATTAAATCATATAATTTGACATTTGAATAATTGGCATTCATAATTGCATTAATTAGATAAAATTGGCATTGTTATATTGAGGTCGCTATTGGAACAATATTGAGAAATAAACAAAAATATATATTTAAAAATAATAATAGTAATATTTTGGCAGTTCCCCTACTGCTGATGCGCCATAGAATCCAAAAACACTGCACAACTGGTTCTCTCCCCTATCATTACGAAAATTGCAATAATCAATCCACCTGACTGAACCTCCAGATGTCACACTGGGGGAAAAGAATCAACAAGCAAGCCTGAAATGATTATAAGCTCCTCTGTGCTCCATAGACAACTAGGCAGGGCTCTGTTACTTATCAGTTATCAGTTTCCCTCTTTCATATCAAACCACAGCATCTTATTTGGTATCCAAGGCATTCTGTTGTGAGAATGTTCAAGCTAACAATAAGGTGGATACATGTCCCTTAAAGAACCAAATTGACAGAGTCAGCTGCCACCCAATTTGTCTTGTTCAGATCAGGTGGAGGAGAGGAATAATACTGTCGAGAGAAGCTTAATATATGCATAATATATATGCATTTATTAATATATGCATAATATGCACACAAGGGAATTTGCCATCAGGATGTTGCTCCTGCTGCTTCTGCTGCTCCCCAATATAGTGTCCCAAGGACAAAGTGCTAAATGCACAACAAATCATCCTGTTCATGTTCCACACGAGTGGTATGAGCCAGGTGACCTGGTCATTGGTGCAATGGCATCTCATATCTATTACGTAGTCCGCAAGGTTTCCTTCAAGAAACACCCTTCCCATGACTTCATTGATGCCCCACTGTAAGTAACCGTTAATTAATATTATTTTAATTATTCCATATATGCTACATCTGTCTGAAAATAAGTTTGATTGATATGAAGGGGGATTGCTTTAGAACTTTAATTTTTAAATGTGTGGAGAGATTTTATTAGAAATCTTTACATAAAGGCTATGTGCATACTGTCAATGAACAATAAGCTCTTTTGAGTCTAATTGTTTAAAGAGAAATAGAAAAGAGAGTAGGAGAAAGAGAAAAGTGATGGCATAAAAAATAGTAAAAGCATATAGCCAAGTAGTATGGTACTGAACTTTTTTGATGATACCCAAATTTTCAAGGTGGCGAAAACAAACACGGGTTGCTGAGGATATAAAGAAATATGCAACAGCTTTTTGAATTACACAGTATTCTTAGATTGCACAAATGAGTAAATAAACTTTGCTGGCTTCATCCTCTCCTTATAGGGAGGCAGGTGAATCTCTCCTATCTAGATTCTATGCAGTGTCTAATTTTCCCATCAAACAAAACCTCCCTTCATTTGCAGGGTGTTGACAAAGTTCTACCAGCAAATCCTGGCCTTGGTGTTTGCTGTTGATGAGATCAACGAGAATCCCAGGATGTTGCCCAATGTCTCTCTCGGCTTCCACATCTATGATAGCTATTATGATTCAAAGATGACCTACCGAAACACTCTGGACCTGCTCTTTAAATCACATCACTTTGTTCCCAACTACAGGTGTGGCATCCAGGAAAATGTCGTAGGAGTCATTGGGGGACTCAGCTCTGATACCTCCTGGTGCATGGCAAACGTCTTAGGTCTTTTCAAGATTCCACAGGTAGAATATGGATTTTGAAAAACAGAGATGTCATGCTTTCCTTGCATTAGGAATCTACTGATTCATATATCTGGAGTTGAAAAATGGACAAAGTAAAAGGGCCATAATATGCATATCAAACAATGTGTGTAGGAAGGGACTGTTTCTGTTTAATAGCTGTCATAGAAGGTTTCTCTAAAGCTGCCAGGTTTGTAAAGGAGGCACCTAGACTGGTTCATATACATCAATCCTGAAAGCACTGCACTGGCTTCCTGTGAGCTACTCAATATATGACATTGGCATTGGATTCATAAGCAAAAATTGCTGAGAACACATTAACTAAAAATGTTCCTCCTCTTAAAAATCAAGACAGTCCTTTCCCAAAGTATGATGTTACTCAACATTGTTCACTTTCAGAGGCTAATTGAAAACACTGTTGTCTTGCTATTGTTCGGGCATTTGTCGTCTGTCACTTCAGAGCGTTATATAGTGGTGTCAGCATTGTGCTATTCTGCTGCATTGTTGTATTTCATTTTAGTTGTTTTAAATATTGTTGGTACAGTATTTTGTATTTTACTGATTTACTGATTTGGTTTATAGTGCTCAGAGAAGAATAGCATATACAGTGGTACCTTGGGTTACATACGCTTTAGGTTACATATGCTTCAGGTTACAGACTCCGCTAACCCAGAAATAGTGCTTCAGGTTAAGAACTTTGCTTCAGGATGAGAACAGAAATCGTTTAGAGGCAGCGCGGCAGCAGCAGGAGGCCCCATTAGCTATAGTGGTACTTCAGGTTAAGAACAGTTTCAGGTTAAGAATGTACCTCCAGAACGAATTAAGTACTTAACCCGAGGTACCACTGTACAATCTAATGGAGCTCTTCAGGATTTCCCAGGAAAACTTCCTGAGAGAGTACTTAGTAGATAGAGAATCAATGGCTTCCTACAAACATTACAAAGGTTACAGAGCAAAAGTACATAATCAACAATTTCTATCACTCCACTTCCACCTTGGAGTTTTGCTTAATCATCCACTTACTATATAAACATGAGCCATGATAAATGCTCCCCTATTCTTAGTTACAATCAAAATGTACAAGAATGAAGCTGTGATGATGCCATAATATTAATAATAAATATCAATAGATAGAGAATCAACCACTCCCTACAATCACTATAAAGGTTACAGAGCAAAAGTACATGATCCACCTCCACTTTGGACTTTTGTTGAGTCTTCCATTTAGTATGTTAACATGAACGATGATAAATGCTCCTCTCTACTTGGAGACAATCAGTGTGTACAATTATAAAGCTGGGATGATGCCATAATAATAACAATAAATATCTACAGAAACCAAGAGCAAGATTATTTCTGTTTTTCTATGTAATTTGGTACATTTGAGATATATATTTAGTGTGTGTGTGTGTGTTTATATACAAATATTTTGGGATATCATGATTTCTTGTTTCCACTTGGAAACGTTTGGCTTTTGCTTTTCCAGATTTCATATGGTTCATTTGAACCACCCATAAATTATGGAACCAAGTTCCCTTCCTTTTACCACATGGTCCCCAATGAAGACCTTCAGTATCAAGGAATTATCCAGTTACTTCTGCATTTCAGATGGAAATGGGTTGGGCTCATCACTCCAGCTAATGAAGCTGGGGAACGTTTCTTACAGACAATTGAGCCAATGCTTTTCAAGAATGGAATCTGTTCGGCATTTACAGAAAGACTTAAATTCAATATGAATTATAACAGTAACAAACTAGAAATGCTGGAGGACTCAAGGATTTTGTTACCAGCTTTCACAACCAGCAGAGCCAATGCAGTTCTTGTATACGGAGAAAGTAGATTTAGTATATGGTTGTCAGCTGCTTTAATCACAATGGAGTTATCTCAGCTACTATTTCCCCAAAAGAAGTCACGTGAAGGAAAAGTATGGATTACAACTACCCAAATTGATTTCATATTATATAGCCTTCAAAAAAGAATTAATGTTATTATACGAATGTTCCATGGTGCTATCTCCTTTGCAATTCACTCCAAGGAGATTCACAACTTTAAAGACTTTCTTCGGAGTATACGTCCTCAGTGGACAGACACAAATGGTTTTATCCAAGGTTTCTGGGAAGATGCATTCAGTTGTTCACTTTCAAATTCCACTCTCTCAAAAATTGTGTGTACTGGAGAGGAGATGCTGGAGAGACTCCCTGCACCATATTTTGAAATGAGCATGACTGGCCACAGCTACACTATTTATAATGCTGTCTATGCTTTGGCACATGCCTTAAATAGCATGCACTTGGCTGGAGCCATCTACAACAGAAGAGATTCTAAGGGAAAACTCTCTCCTTGGTATGCAGATCCTTGGCAGGTATTGTTCCCTCTTACAAAGCATTCACTGCATTGTTACATTTTGTGAGTAGGCATTTACTTATCAGTAAAGAAATAAAAGAATAAAACTTAAGAAATTAAAAAATAAACCTTTAGTAATTTTATCAAAGACGGGAATTAGAATATTTCCTATAATGATACTAAACAGACTTTAGATGACACAGGCTTTCAGAAGCAACAGACTACAAAAAACTACACGTAACTGAAGCTGTGCCAACCACCTTCTCCACACTGCAAAACCCCTCCATTTTCTATCCACATCTCTCCCCAATTTTCTCTGTCTCTCGAGTTACCCAGTGATGCAAGGTTGGGGGCCCCAGGCGCTTAATTCTGAGGGAGTACAACCAGGACCCCAATCCCAGGCACTGGCTTTTGCAGGGATCCTCATATGAAAGAGAAAAGAGAAGAGCAGCCCATCAAGGAGCTGTCACTACCTGGGCACGTCTTGGAAGGCCCCATCCCCAACTCCTCATCTTTCCCTCTATGCCCACCGCCAGGGGTTTCTGGGGCCTGAAGCCTCCCTGGTAGTTCCCCAGAAGGGGCTAGCAATTGTGTGATCACTGTCTCTAGACCCTGCTTTTCTCCCTTCTCCTCTTCTGCCTCTGAGACTGGATTTCAGTCTGCTGAAATTTTCCTGCTCTCTTAACCCTGTTGCCTCTTCTGTTTCTGACACCTCTTCCTCCCAGTCGGCTCCCTCTTCTCCCACTGACCACTCCTTGTCATTCCACCACCAATCCCCTGGCTCTGAGCCTCCTTTCCTTGGGGTGTCCCTTGGGGGTTCCCAAGCTGCTGCTTCCCGCCACTCCTCTGCATCCAACATCCAACCGTGCTCAAATCCACTCTATAAGATCCGGTCCGATGTTCTCTTATTGCATTGCTTTCCTTTGTGAACATGAGCTCCCCTCTTTTCTCATACATGACTTCTCAAATTCCTTCCCTTTCTTGGATTTTGACAAAGGCTGGTCTCAAGCAAGCAGGTCTATGGTCCCATCTCTCCATAATATCTTTATGCAAATCTGTTGAATGTTGAATTGGCACTGATTCATGATTTCCTACTCCTTTTGTAAGTGCAACTAGAATATGGATGCTCTCCATTGTGAACTGAAGCGTTTAACTTCCATTCTCTTTCCACTTAGCTCCACTCATTCCTGCAGAGAATCTCATTCAACAACAGTGCTGGGGATGAAATTGCATTAAATGAATATGGAGAGTTAGCAGCTGGCTTTGATATTACCAACTTGGTCACTTTCCCAAATAATTCCTATGTCAGAGTCAAAGTGGGAAGTTTGGATCCTCAGGCCCCTCCGGGAAAAGAGCTCACCATTAATGAAGACAGAATCAAATGGAACAGACGCTTCACTAAGGTATGGAAATAATGGCACAGTCCCTGAAAACCCAGAATTTGTGGTTATCCACAAAATGGGATGTAACAAAAACACATACATGATTCATTTTGAAATTCACTAGCATGTGAAACGACTTCAGACTACTGATAAGTTAGAATAGAGGAGTGCTCCCAGACCTCTTGCTTCAAACGGAATGCAACTCCTCCCAGAACAGGTCAGGCATAGGAACCCAAAGCATTTCTCTCTGAGACAGGATGTGGCCTACCAGGGAACCACAACCCAAAAGTCATGGAATGATTTCCTATTGCTAGTTTCTTGTAATGAACCTACACGTAGGAGCAGAACCACTATAATGGCTTACCTTTTAATTCCTTGTGCCGCTACAAAGGAACACCATGTGGACTCCTTGAAGCAAATGCCGTTAGGTGGTGACTCCATCAAAAGGCCAAGCCAGGGGTGAAATCACACTGAATCACACTGAATTCTAACACAGCTGCAAGGCTGGATGATCCAGGAATCTTCTTAAGTTTGTATGATTCTTAGAACAGCAGCTTTTTACCCCACTGTATGTGCCACTTGTGTACCTACGGATCATGTCACACTATTAGTCCTCCTATTTACTATTAAATCACCTGATATTGGATACTTGATAAATTCCCCAAAACAATATCATAATATTAAACTCCTCCTATCTCTTTGGATAGCTGCCACCGCTTTCTGTATGTAATGCCAAGTGCCATCCTGGTTACGGGAAGAAAAAGAAGGAGGGGGAGAAGTTTTGCTGCTATGATTGTGATCCATGTCCAGAAGGAATGATTTCAAATGAGAAAGGTTAGAGATGACATCTTAAGATACTGCAGAACCTCTGGGCTCCTGGGAATTTAGTTGACATTAAACTGCTGCAGGAGAGAAGGCTTAAATTAACAGATGTGTTCTTCTAATTGTTTATAGATAACTTCAATATATTTTAATCTTTAAAACATCTTGAAGATTTATTTTTTAAGTGGAAGCTAATATATTTTACTTCCAACTTCGACAAAATTAGGGTGGAATAAAAGTGGTGTTTTCTCCTCTAAGAATTAGGTTGTTTGACAAGTATTATCAAACTTGCTTTTCTGAGATCCAAAAATTTCAGCTGAAATGCATTTCTCATTTTGTTGTACTGTTTATGTGGCTCTAAGAAAAAGCAGGGGGACAATAAACAAAAAAAAGACGTTACCCATGTAGAAAATTCCAGTATTGATACACAAGTTTTATTTTTGATACATCTAGTACAAAAGCATTTGGGCTTGAAGCTCGTATACATTCTGACGTAGAAAACACTATGATAAATGGACTAGTGATGTGATATTCTTAAGAATACTTTTGGTTACTTCAAATTGTCACACATTGTTTTTGTATTTTCAGACATGGAAACATGTGTCAGTTGCCCAGCAGATCAGTATCCAAACAATGGCCAGGATCTTTGCATTCCTAAGATTCCAAACTTCCTAGCCTTTGATGAAACCTTGGCCATTGTTTCAACTTCCGCTGTGCTTCTATTCTCTCTGATCACAATTCTGGTGCTCAGCATCTTCATTAAGCATCGCAATACAGCCATAGTCAAAGCCAACAACCGAAGCCTCACCTATGGTCTCCTTATCTCCCTCCTCTTGTGTTTCCTCTCTTCTTTGTTGTTTATCGGAAAACCTAATATGGTGACTTGCCTTCTCCGACAAACTGCTTTTGGCATTGTCTTCTCTGTGGCCCTCTCCAGCATCTTAGCCAAAACCATATTGGTGGTTTTGGCATTCATGGCTACCAAACCAGGATCCAATATGAGGAAATGGGTAGGCAAAGAACTGGCTTATTCCATTGTCTTTTCCTGCTCCATTGTTCAAGTAGGAATCTGTGTCCTCTGGCTAGCAACCTCTCCCTCATTCCCAGATGTGGATATGCACTCAATGATGGAAGAAATCATATTTCTTTGTAATGAAGGGTCAGTCTCCATGTTCTATTGTGTTTTGGGCTACATGGGATTCCTGGCCACTATCAGCTTCACGGTGGCCTTCTTAGCCAGGAAGTTGCCTGACACTTTCAACGAAGCCAAGTTCATCACCTTCAGCATGCTGGTCTTCTGCAGTGTTTGGCTCTCCTTCATTCCAACCTACCTGAGCACCAGAGGAAAATACATGGTGGCTGTGGAGATCTTCTCCATCTTTGCTTCTGGTGCTGGGTTACTGGCCTGCATTTTTTGCCCTAAATGCTACATTATTGTGGTGAGGCCTGACCTGAACAATAGAGAGCAGCTAACACAAAGAAAGGTATAAATGACAGTGGAATTTGTGGTTCTGTTGGGTCTTAGAATACATGGACTTGCTGGCTGGTATCCCTGCTCTGGATATGTGTAGAGTTTGCTCCTTAACTGTTTTGTCTGCCAAAGATGTCCCAAAGGCAATGGGTACAGATTTTTCCTCAGGTTATAATCCCAAAGCCATTTTCCCAAATGAGTAATGCTGTAAAGCAATGGAGGTTTAGGCTCAAAATTTCCTTCTCCTAGGTGGGCTCCCTTCCTAGGTTTACGAGACCCATCTGCCCCTCATTTCCCTCTACAGCACCTTCAGTAGCCACCTTTTTGAGCACTGGGCCCACTTTTGCTCTCATCTGCTATATCCTGTCTTTGCATGCAGAGAAATTCCCTAACTCACTGAGGATTTGAGGCACATTGCCTGCCCTCACCTGATTAAGGTACTTCATGGAAGCTGAAAATTCATCTTGGGTGATGAACAAAAAACATTGTGAAATAGTTAAGGGCTCTACATTCTTTATCTCTCACCCACAAGGCAGCTGAGGAATAGAAGAAGGAGAAGTTTAAAACAGCCATTTCCCTTGTTTTTTAAATAGTTTTAAGAAAGAAAAGTATCAGAGATATGCAACAATATGTGGAGGAAAACACACTGGATATTACTAACACTAATAGGACAAACATCTTAAAAGCATCTTAAAAAGTAGAGACATCACCTTGCCAACAAAGGTCCGTATAGTAAAAGCTATGGTTTTCCCAGTAGTGATGTATGAAAGTGAGAGCTGGACCATAAAGAAGGCTGATCGCCAAAGAACTGATGCTTTTGAATTATGCTGCTGGAGGAGAGAGAGTCCCATGAACTGCAAGAAGATCAAACCTACCCATTCTTAAGGAAATCAGCCCTGAGTGCTCATTGGAAGGACAGATCGTGAAGCTGAGGCTCCAATACTTTGGCCACCTCATGAGAAGAGAAGACTCCCTAGAAAAGACCCTAATTTTTGGAAAGATGGAGGGCACAAGGAGAAGGGGACGACAGAGGACGAGATGGTTGGACAGTGTTCTCGAAGCTACCAGCATGAGTTTGACCAAACTGCGGGAGGCAGTAGAAGACAGGAGTGCCTGGCGTGCTTTGGTCCATGGGGTCACGAAGTGTCGGACATGACTAAACGACTAAACAACAACAATAGGACAAACCTTTTTTTTCTGAATTATACTTCTAACCAGTTTGAAAGAGTGGTGGCAGAGAATATCTCAAGTAAGCCCATCTTTAAGAATACAGATGTGTTGTTTCTAAAGATGATTCTAAAGTCTATTTATTCTATTTCTGTTATAATAATTTTTATTTATTTTCAATTACCATCCAATAATAGCGTCATTAAAACAATACCACATTGTAATACTAATACTAATCAGTCAAATACCGAATCATATAATTTAAGTGCCCCCGCACATGCTAGATGATTTCCTTTATTTCTACATTCCAAAATCTTATTAATTTCTATTATATTTCGGTCAAAATAATAAACCTTTATGCAACAACTGCAATATTAATAACTTCTATTTGTGCTGACACATTAAATGATTCATAGAACTAAAAATGAGGCACTCAAACTATATCCTTGTTCTTCCTGTGTGTGGCAATTATTCTGTCCGTGGTGTCTCTTCCAATCCTTGTAAAATGTTGTGTCTATTGTGACGGAAAAGTTGGTTCCACAAGTATTTCTTTTTACTTTTTTCTCCTGCCAGCAAATGGTTAAAGAGCGGCAGCCTCTGATTGGCTGTGGTTCCAGGAGGGAGAGTTTAAAAGGAGCGGATTTTGAGGGAGATGGAGTTAGAGTGTGGTTAAGAGGGGAGCTGAGTTGAGGTGGTTGAGGAGGGAGGCAGGAGAGGTTAGGAATTAGGGAGATAGGAGGTGGAGGAGGGAGAGTTGGTTCTGGAATAAAACATCCACTCTGAGTGTACAGTGAAGGACTGAGTGTATTGTCGTGCAGGAGTAATAGGACCAAATCTTGCTGGGAGACTGAGGGTGAGACAAGAGAAGGAGGTGTTGAAAGAGATGAGTCTACTTAGGTCTCAAACCAATCTGGAGGGGAGAGACTCTTCTGAGGAAAGGAGACTCCCAAAACCCAGTGAAGGAAGGGGTGTGTGGTGAGCCCTTAAGACTATTACTGAAAGTACATTAGGAGTTGGATTTGTGAAAGGGGTGGGTAACTGAAGGAAAGTACTGCCTTAGAAAGGAACTGAACTATAAAGCCGAAACCTCTGAAAGCGAATTAATGTGAACTAGCGTATTATTATTAAAGAAGTAACCTAAGCATAGCTGTCAACTTACAGATTTGAAAATAAGGGACCAGCAGCCTTGAAAATAAGGGACCAGCAGCCAAAATAAGGGACCTGCAGCCTCACCTGTTCCAGGCACTCCAGTCTTCCTGTCCTCCTGCAGTCTCGTCAAACTCATGCTGGTAGCTTCGAGAACACTATCCAACCAACTTTGTAACCAGAGGTTCAACTGAATAGAATCTGAATCACATGCACCACAAGGCCTATGCAGCATCAACTTAAGATGGCTACCTGGCCTGGCTTTGCACTGCAAAGTTTGCAGCAGCACGTGCAACAAAATGGCGTCCAGCATTCAAAAAACCCCTCAGCTTGCATTAAGTAGCCACACATACACAGCCTCCCCCCCCCCCACGAGATCTCCTTTCCTTTTCCCCCACCATGTGCCCCCGCTCCAGACAGACCTTTTCGCCAGCAAGGGTGAGTGGGCCGTCGATTACGTATCCATCCAATTCCAATCCGAGCACTCAGCACAGGTATGTTCAACTTCTGAGCCCCTCTGAGCCAAAGGCAGAAAGCCCAGCCAGCAGCCAAACAAAGCCTCAAGGAAAACCACCGTCACCTCTCCGCTGCGAAGCGCTGAGCAAAGGCGAGTCCCCAGGGAACGCAGCCGATTTGATCAGCACAAGGCATGCAAGCTCTACCGCCCAGTCGTTCTTAGACTTCTTATTGGGTGAGCAATGCAGCCAAGCAACACAGTTGGAGCCTTTCTCCTCCCTGGCCGGCAGGGAGGGAGGGAGAGGAGCTGCTTCCTTTAAATTTTAAGGGAAATCATTTAAGGGACATCCATCATTTAAGGGACATGGGTGTGCGGGTGGCGCTGTGGGTAAAAGCCTCAGCGCCTAGGGCTTGCCGATCGAAAGGTCGGCGGTTCGAATCCCCGCGGCGGGGTGCGCTCCCGTTGCTCGGTCCCAGCGCCTGCCAACCTAGCAGTTCGAAAGCACCCCCAGGTGCAAGTAGATAAATAGGGACCGCTTACTGGCGGGAAGGTAAACGGCGTTTCCGTGTGCTGCGCTGGTTCGCCAGATGCAGCTTTGTCACGCTGGCCACGTGACCCGGAAGTGTCTCCAGACAGCGCTGGCCCCCGGCCTCTTGAGTGAGATGGGTGCACAACCCCAGAGTCTGTCAAGACTGGCCCGTACGGGCAGGGGTACCTTTACCTTTTTAAGGGACATCCATCAATAAGGGACAGCAGCAGGACATGGCGCTGGAATAAGGGACTGTCCCTTCAAATAAGGGACACTTGACAGATATGCCTAAGTTTCTCCACTTGTATTATACTACCTTTTTTAAAAAATGAGTCTTCATTGTTTATTTCAAGAACACCTGCTAGATACTCTAAATTACTGGTTATCCCCCTCACAAAGATCCCCCACAGGATATTTGAGGATAGTTAGGTTTTGTTTTTAAACCTTCGGGTAAAAGGTTGTATGGTGAAGTGGCGGAAATATATTTAAGTGAGAGTGGGCACATGGGGCGTGAGTGGTAACTGAGGTGCTGAGCTTGTCGCACCTATCTTTTCCAAGTTGTTGCTGTTCTCCATCATGCCTTTTGTGAATCTGATATCCCATTGGTCTATTGATATTATAATCCAGTGCCCCCACTTTTTGATAAGGCAAGGATGCTATCCAAAATTGCTGCCACCATTCAGTTAATGTGAAGGCAAACCATGTCTGATCAGTGTTACATAGGTGGGAGAGTGAAGGATATCCCAGTACTAACAAATTTGGAAGTAGGGAAAGGATGGGGCCATCTCAACTCAATCCTGATGACTTTGTAGGTTCATTCCTTGCCTATGATTTTGTGATGTTACAAATATAATTACATTGGCAGATCCGGCTTCCTGTCTGCCAGCTGCAGCAATAGATTCTTTAGGATAAGCTAGTGGGAGTCTGGATTCAGAGCGTTCCTCCTAGGCAGGAAAAAAAAAAGGTGAACACTGCTTTTTTACTGGAAGCCAAATCACAGGACAAAGCGATGAAGTGACTTTTGGAAACTGTGGGATAACCGCTTCTCCCAGGGCATGATGGGAACCATCAACAGTTGCAGGAATGAAGGATACAGCACCATATATGGACGGGAAAACATCATGAGGGGAAATTGTCACACGCAGGAAATAATAAGGACTACACTTAGAGTTCCTCAATTCAAACTTTATAAATTACCTAATATACCAACACAAATAGAAATCACAAGACTGTAGCTGTTATCTAAGAGATTATTATATGTGCATGGAATGCAATGGAAATTATTAACATAGTGGAACACAGAAATAATGAAGAAGAATGAAGCTATCAAATCTAGCATGCATGGGGGCCAGTTTAATTAAATCATATAATTTGACATTTGAATAATAGGCATTGATAACTGCATTAATTAGATAAAATTGGTATTGTTACATTTAGGTCACTATTGGAACAATATTGTTAAATCAATAAAAATATATATTTAAAAAATAATAATAGTAATATCTTGGCAGTTCCCCTACTGCTGATGGGGCATAGAATCCAAAAACACATTGCAAGTGATTCTTTCCCCTATCATTCTGCATTCCAAAATCTTATTACTTTCTATTATATTCCAGTCAAAATAATAATCCCTTATACAACAACTGCAATATTAATAACTTCTATTCCTGTTGACACAATATTAATAACTTCTATTCCTGTTGACACAGTTTCTATTTTTTTTATAAGATATTTATTGAGATTTTTCAAATGTTACAATATAGAAATGAAAAGAAAGAAAAGAAAAAAAAAGAAAAAGTACAAAATACAAAGTAAAAATGATTAAAAAGCACTCAATTTTTCCATTACTTATTTTTCCTTAGCTTGTTTCCCGGACCTCCTCATACCTCCCTTTTTTGTATTCCAGTTCAATTTGTTGGTTCAACAAATCCTTACCCTCTTTGTTTATCCTAATCTTTGGTCTTAAATTAGTAACGTTAGATTTTTACCTATTAACAACCCATTTTTCATATTCCCTTAAAGCATTACAGCTGGAAACCACTTAATTTCTATCCAACATCATTCTAACATTCATTAATTTTACAATATTTCTGTAGATAGTCTTTGAATTTCTTCCAATCTTCTTCCACCGACTCTTCTCCCTGGTCTCGGATTCTGCCAGTCATTTCTGCCAGTTCCATATAGTCTATCAGCTTCATCTGCCATTCTTCCAGAGTGGGTAGATCTTGTGTCTTCCAATACTTTGCAATGAGTATTCTTGCTGCTGTTGTGGCATACATGAAAAAAGTTCTGTCCTTCTTTGGCACCAATTGGCCGACTATGCCTAGGAGAAAGGCCTCTGGTTTCTTCAAGAAGGTATATTTAAATACCTTTTTCAATTCATTATATATCATCTCCCAGAAAGCCTTAATCCTTGGGCACGTCCACCAAAGGTGAAAGAATGTACCTTCAGTTTCTTTACATTTCCAGCATTTATTATCGGGCAAACGATAAATTTTTGCAAGCTTGACTGGGGTCATGTACCACCTGTATATCATTTTCATAATATTCTCTCTTAAGGCATTACATGCCGTAAACTTCATACCTGTGGTCCATAACTGTTCCCAGTCAGCCATCATTATGTTATGTCCAACATCTTGTGCCCATTTAATCACAGCAGATTTCACCGTTTCATCCTGAGTATTCCATTTCAACAGCAAGTTATACATTTTTGACAAAATCTTAGTTTTGGGTTCTAACAGTTCTGTTTCTAATTTTGATTTTTCCACCTGGAAGCCAATTTTCTTGTCCAAATTGTATGCCTCCATTATCTGATGATAATAATGAAGCCAGTCTCGCACTTTGTTTTTTAATTTCTCAAAACTCTGCAATTTCAGTCTATCTCCATCTTGTTCCAGAATTTCCCAATATTTCGACCATTTGGCCTCCATATTGAGCTTTTTCAGAGCTTTTGCTTCCATCGGTGACAACCATCTTGGGGTTTTATTTTCCAATAAGTCCTTGTATCTTATCCAGACATTAAACAATGCTTTCCTGACAATATGGTTTTTAAATGCTTTATGTGCTTTGACCTTATCATACCACAGATATGCATGCCACCCAAATACATTGTTAAAACCTTCTAGATCCAAAATGTCAGTGTTTTCAAGAAGCAACCATTCTTTCAACCAGCAAAAAGCTGCTGATTCATAGTAAAGTTTAAAGTCTGGCAGGGCAAATCCACCTCTTTCCTTTGCATCTGTTAATATTTTAAATTTTATTCTAGGCTTCTTGCCCTGCCAGACAAATCTAGAAATAGAAATCTGCCACCTCTTGAAACAGTCCATTTTGTCCACAATTTGCAATGTTTGAAACAAAAACAACATTCTAGGCAATACATTCATTTTTACGGCAGCAATACGGCCCAGCAGTGAAAGCTTCAGATTTGACCAAATTTCTAAATCTTTTTTCACTTCAGCCCAGCATTTTTCATAGTTGTCTTTAAATAAATTCCCATTTTTTTGCTGTCATGTTAATCCCCAAGTATTTAACTTTCTTAACCACTGTTAAACCTGTCTCATTCTGAAACCTCTCTCTCTCCATTGGTGTTAATTTTTTCTCTAGAACCTTGGTCTTTAACTTATTCAATTTAAATCCTGCAACTTGACCAAATTCTTGAATCAGTTCTAAAACTCTTTTAGTACTAGATTCTGGCTCCTGTAACGTCAATACTAAGTCATCTGCAAATGCTCTCAATTTGTACTGTTTGGCTCCGACCTGTATACCTTTAACCAACCGGTCCCTTCTAATCATATTCAGCAGAACCTCCAGGACCGATATAAAAAGCAATGGGGAAATTGGGCAACCTTGCCTTGTCCCTTTTTCTATCCTAAATTCTTGCGTCACCACATTATTTACTATTAGTTTAGCCTTTTGTTCTGAATAAATTGCACTTATACCGTTTTCAAAACCTTGGCCTACCCCCATCCCCTGTAGGTTCTTCTTCATAAAACTCCAAGAGATATTATCAAAAGCTTTCTCCGCGTCCACAAATATCAAAACTGCTTTAGTATTTATCTTCACTTCTAGTTTTTCCAAAATATCAATTATATTCCTCAAATTATCGGACAAGTGTCTTCCCGGGAGAAAGCCCGCTTGGTCTTTATGAATCTCTTCCATCAATACTTTTTTCAATCTCTTGGCCAAAATGTCTGCAAAAATTTTGTAATCCACATTAAGTAACGATATGGGGCGGTAGTTCTTAAGCTGAGTCTTTTCGGTCTCTGTCTTCGGTATAAGTGTAATGTACGCCTCTTTCCACGACTCTGGTGCCCTTTTCCCTTCAAATATTTCATTGCAGACTTCCTTTAAAGGTTGTAATAACCACTCTTTCAAAGATCTATAATATCTAGAAGTCAGCTCATCCGGTCCTGGAGATTTGCCTAATTGCATGTTTTGAATGGCACCTTCTACTTCCTGTTCAGATATTTTATAGTTCAACATTAGTTTACTTTCTTGGGAGATTTTTTGTAGTCCATTTGTCTTCAGAAATCGGTCTATGTCCATTTCTTTCTGTGGCCCTTGTGTATATAGTTGTTTAAAATACCTCTGGAAACAGTTTCTAATCTCAGTTGGGTTGTGTATATTCTTTCCTTCCACTTCTAAATTTGTAATAGTGTTTAATTTTTGTCTTTTTTTAATTTGCCAGGCCAGCAGTTTCCCACATTTGTTAGCAGATTCAAATGTTTTTTGTCTCATTTGTTTGATTTTCCATTCTATTTCCTGGTTCATCATTTCCATATATTGTACTTGATATAACTTTATTTCTCTCAAAATCTCCTGCGACTTTGGTTTTGCTCTCAATTTCTTTTTACTTTCTTTTATTTTCCCCAAAATTTTATCTTTCTTCTCATTTTGACTTCTCTTCTTTATTGCATGTAATTTTTCAATAGACTCTGTGTTGGTATTCACCTTCTGTCCCAAATTATTAATGCTTGTAGTATTTTGGTCAATTTTAACTGATGCTTCGCCTACTTGTTCATTCGTTTCAGCTACTTGTTTAGCTAAATTTTCCAAAGATTCATTAATTTTACCAAGTGCCTGAGCCAAAACGTCTTCAGACGACATAACTTTTGGTTTAACTTGTGGAGGTGCAGCCCCTGGTATTCCAGATGGTCCAGAGGGACCAGATGTTGAAGCCCTTCGCTGCAATGCAGTATCTGTCCGATAGGGTCTGCCAGACCTAGTAGTTTTTTCCTGCGTCAACTCTAACTTTATGCTAGAACAGAAATAGCATAAATAGACTTTAGAATCAACTTTAGAAACAACACATCTGTATTCTTAAAGATGGGCTTACTTGATATATTCTCTGCAACCACTCTTTCAAACTGTTATCATTCAGAAAAAAAGGTTTGTCTTATTAGTGTTAGTAATATCCAGTGTGTTTTCATCCAGATATGGTTGCGTATCTCTGCTACTTTTCTTTCTTAAAACTTTTTTAAAAATCAAAGGGAAATGGCTTTTTTAAACTTCTCCTCCTTCTATTCATCAGCTGCTATGTGGGTGAGAGATAAAGAATGTAGAGCCCTCAACTATTTCACAATGTATTTTGCTTCTGGTACCCTGTGTTCTCTTCAAGATGAATTTGCAGATTCCATGAAGTAATTGATAAGAGACTTTTGATTAACAATCATTCATACAGTACATGTACAACATTAAACAACTGAAATTAACCATTTCTAAATGAAAAGGTTGAGAGTTTTGCTATTAAGATTCCATTTGCTTTAAATATACAGTAATACATGACAGGGGTGTATGGAGTGTTAGGGAGGGGTAGTAACTCTACTGGGGAACAAGTCGTGCTCCTTCTGGGGTAGTTTGTCTACCTCTGACCCCCACCCTGCACTCAGTTTTCACCTGTCTCTCCTAGAAATTGTCAGCTTGCAACAGCAGCCACATCCCACAAAACAGATTCAACTGACCACCTAAACCAGCTGAGGGCAGCCAATGGGCCTCGAATCCTCAGTCTGTTAGGGAATTTCTCTGCATGCAAAGACAGGATATAGCAGATGAGAGCAAAAGTGGGCCCAATTCTTAAAAAGGTGGCTACTGAAGGTGCTGTAGAGGGAAATGAGGGGCAGATGGGTCTCGTAAACCTAGGAAGGGAGCCCACCTAGGAGAAGGAAACTTTGAACCTGAACCTCCATTGCTTTACAGCATTACTCATTTGTGAAAAAGGCTTTGGGAGTAGAACCTGAGGAAAAATCTGTACCCATTGCCTCTGGGACATCTTTGGCAGACAAAAAAGTTATGAAGCAAATCCAGAGTCAGGACCCAGAAAGTGATACTAGCCAGCAAGTCCATGTATTCTCAGACCCAACAGAACCACAAATTCCACTGCCATTTATACCTTTCTTTCTGTTAGCTGCTCTCTGTTGTTCAGGTCAGGCCTCACCACAATAATGTAGCATTTAGGGGTGAAAATGCAAGCCAGTAACCCAGCACCAGAAGCAAAGATGGAGAAGATCTCCACAGCCACCATGTATTTTCCTCTGGTGCTCAGGTAGGTTGGAATGAAGGAGAGCCAAACACTGCAGAAGACCAGCATGCTGAAGGTGATGAACTTGGCTTCGTTGAAAGTGTCAGGCAACTTCCTGGCCAAGAAGGCCACCGTGAAGCTGAAAGTGGCCAGGAAGCCCATGTAGCCCAAAACACAATAGAACATGGAGACTGACCCTTCATTACACAGAAATATGATGTCTTCAGGCATTGAGTGCATGTCCACATCTGGGAATGGGGGAGAGGTTGCCAGCCAGAGGACACAGATTCCTACTTGAACAATGGAGCAGGAAAAGACAATGGAATAAGCTAGTTCTTTGCCTACCCATTTCCTCATATTGGATCCTGGTTTGGTAGCCATGAATGCCAAAACCACCAATATGGTTTTGGCTAAGATGCTGGAGAGGGCCACAGAGAAGACAATGCCAAAAGCAGTTTGTCGGAGAAGGCAAGTCACCATATTAGGTTTTCCGATAAACAGCAAAGAAGAGAGGAAACACAAGAGGAGGGAGATAAGGAGACCATAGGTGAGGCTTCGGTTGTTGGCTTTGACTATGGCTGTATTGCGATGCTTAATGAAGATGCTGAGCACCAGAATTGTGATTAGAGAGAATAAAAGTGCAGAGGAAGCTGAAACAATGGCCAAGATTTCATCAAAAGCTAGGAAGTTTGGAATCTTAGGAATGCATAGATACTGGCCGCTGTTTGGATACTGATCTGCTGGGCAACTGACACATGTTTCCATATCTGAAAATACACAAACAATGTGTGACAATTTGAAGTAACCAAAAGTTTTCTTAAGAATTTCCTCATCACTAGTCCATTTAGCATAGTGTTTTCTGCATCGGAATGTATAAGCGCTTCAAGCCCAAATGCTTTTGTCAAACAACCTAAATCTTAGAGGAGAAAACACCTAGTCCACCCAAATTTTCTAGAAACTGGAGGTAAAATATATTAGCTGCCACTTAAAAAAGAAATCTTCAAGATGTTTTAAAGATTAAAATATATTGATTTTATCTATATACAATGAGAACAACACATCTGTTAATTTAAGCCTTCTCTCCTGTAGCAGTTTAATGTCAACGAAATTGCCAGGAGCCCAGAGGTTCTACATTATCTTAAGATTCCATCTCTAACCTTTCTCATTTGAAATCATTCCTTCTGGACATTGATCACAATCATAGCAGCAAAACGTCTTCCCCTCCTTCTTTTTCTTCCCATAACCAGGAAGGCAGTTGGCATTACATAGAGAAAGCGGTGGCACCTATGCAAAGAGACAGGAAGAGTTTAATATTAAGATATTGTTTTGAGGAATTTTTCAATAATCCCATATCAGGTGATCTAACAGGAGTTCACATGGTGTTCCTTTTGTAGTGGCTCAAGGAATTCAAGGTAACCCATTATAGTAGTTCTGCTCCTACCTGCAGGGTCACTACAAGCAAATTATCTCATGACTTTTGGGTTGTGGTGTCCTGTTAGGCCCTATTCTGCCTCCTATGCTATTTATCATCTATATGATACTCTTAGGAATAATATGCTAAGATCTGGGACATGGCATCATCTGTATGCTGATGATATGCAATTCTATATTTCCATTTCACTGGAATGAAAGGAAAGCTGAAGTTGTTTTACAGGTGTCTGGAGTGAGTGATGGATGGGATGGGGGCTGACTCCTTATCATAGAGAAATGCTTTGGGTGGGTGGTTCCTACACCTGCCTTGTTCTGTGAGGGGGTGCATTCCCTTTGAAGCAAGAGATCTGGGAGAACTCCTTGATTCTAACTCATCACTAGAGTCTGAAGTATTTTTTGGTGCTAGCTAGGAGTCCTCCACCCACCTTAGACCTATTCAGCTACAACCACTCCAAGGTGTATATATCCTGAACTTGCTTCATACAAAATCAAGAAAATTATGATGTTCATTCTCAACCCAAATACTGATACAGCCAGCTTAGTATTTAATCTAATGCCACTAACTGGAGAACTGCTTCATGGACTTCATAAACAAGAATGGTGGATGATGCTGGACTCTCTGATAGCCATTGCTCCTTCTTAGTGGGAGATGTCTTCTGCGCATGTTGCTCATTTTGGTATTGTGGCTCATTTGTTTTTGTACTGATAGACCTTATAGAGTTTCTTAAAGGACAATATTTTCTCCTGGATGGCTTATTGATATGCAATAAATAAAAAGGGAATGTCAGTATCACATGAAATGTAATACTACATACAAAGAAAAGTGCCAATAGCAAAATTGAAGGCCAACAAGCACAGCCTCAGAGGCTGAAGGTGCAAACATACAGGAAAAGTCACTCTTTCAAAAAGAGAATCTCTCCATCATTAAAGCACTATCCATCTAGATATGAAAACTATATATGAAAAATAAGCTATATTAAATAATAAATTTCAAAATTATTAATGTATGAAATGCTTTTTTTACATCCCATTCTGTGGAAA
This sequence comes from Podarcis pityusensis, assembly GCF_964106645.2. Lineage (NCBI taxonomy): Eukaryota > Metazoa > Chordata > Lepidosauria > Squamata > Lacertidae > Podarcis > Podarcis pityusensis. The sequence continues at coordinate 45,285,176 of NC_138038.1, read as the reverse complement.
ACCAGGGTCTGTGCCATTTTTTCCATACCTGAGTGAAGTCTCTGTGCCATTTCATTCTGTCTTCATTAATGGTGAGCTCTTTGCCAGGAGGGGCCTGAGGATCCAGCCTTCCCACTTTGACTCTGATGTATGATCTATTTGGGAAAGTGACCAAGTTGGTAATGTCAAAGCCAGCCGCTAACTCTCCATATTCATTTAATGCAATTTCATCCCCAGCACTGTTGTTGAATGAGATTCTCTGCAGGAATGAGTGGAGCTAAGAGGAAGAGAATGAAAAGGTCTGTAAAGCATTCAAATAGTTTGATTAAGATTGTTGAATAGTTTTCCTAGATGGAATTAATTTCTTTTCCTCTGGAAGTTGAACAGTTCAGTTCACAAGGGAGAGGAGGAGGGAGAAAAGCAGGGTCCAGAGACAGTGATCACACAGTTGCTAGCCTCTTCTGGGGACCTACCAGTGAGGCCAGGTTTGACTTTGAGGGCCAGAAACCCCTGGCAGTGGGTAGACAGGGAAAGATGGGGTCTTCCAGGACATGCCCAAGCAGTGACAGCCCCCCGAATGAGGATCCCCACAGAAGCCAGTGCCTGTCATGGGGGTTCTGGTTGTGCTCCCTCAGAATTATGTAAACTGGGGCACGGGCCCCCGGCCTCCATCCTTACACCACTGGGTAACTGGGCAGGTAAGAGAGACAGAGAGAATCGCGGAGGGATGTGGTTGGCACAGCTTTAGTTACGTGTCGTTTTTGGTAGTCTGTTGCTTGTGAAACCTCTGTCATCTAAAGTCTGTGTAGTATCATTATAGGAAATATTCTAATTCCCATCTTTGATATAATTACTAAAGGTTTATTTTTTAATTTCTTAAGTTTTATTCTTTTATTTCTTTACTGATAAGTAAATGCCAACTCACAGAATGTACCAATGCAGTGAATGCTTTGTAAGAGGGAACAATACCTGCCAAGGATCTGCATAGTGAGGAGAGAGTTTTCCCTTAGCACCTCTTCTGTTGCGGATGGCTCCAGCCAAGTGCATGCTATTTAAGGCATGTGCCAAAGCATAGACAGCATTATAAATGCTGTAGCTGTGGCCAGTCATGCTCATTTCAAAATATGGTGCAGGGAGGCTCTCCAGCATCTCCTCTCCAGTACACATGTGATCGTTGGATGTTGAGAGAGTGGAATTTGAAAGTGAACAACTGAATGCATCTTCCCAGAAATCTTGGATAAAACCATCTGTGTCTGTCCAATGAGGACGTATACTCCGAAGAAAGTCTTTAAAGTTGTGAATCTCCTTGAAGTGAATTGCATAGGAGATAGCACCATGGAACATTCGTATATTAACAGTAAATTTTTGAAGGCTATATAATATGAAATCAATTTGGGTAGTTGTAATCCATACTTTTCCTTCATGTGACTTCTTTTGAGGAAATAGTAGCTGAGTTAACTCCATTGTGCTTAAAGCAACTGACAACCATATAATAAATCTACTTTCTCCATATACAAGAACTGCATTGGCTCTGCTGGTTGTGAAAGTTGGAAACAAAATCTTTAAGTCCACCATTTCTTCTAACTTAGCATTATCATGTATGTTGTGTTTAAATCTTTCTGTGAATGCTGAACAGATTCCATTCTTGAAAAGCATTGGCTCAATGTTCTGCAAGAAATGTTCTCCAGCTTCATTAGCTGGAGTCATGAGCCCAACCCATTTCCATCTGAAATGCAGAAGTAACTGGATAATTCCTTGATACTGAAGGTCTTCATTGGGGACCATGCGGTAAAAGGAAGGGAACTTGGTTCCATAATTTATGGCTGGTTCAAAGGACCCGTATGAAATCTGGCAAAAGCAAAAGCCAAATATTTCCAAGTGGAAACAAGAAATCATTATATTCCAAAAGATTTGTATATACACACACACACATACAGAATATATATCCCAAATGTACCAAATTACATAGAAAACCATATATAATCTTGCATGTGGTTTCTGTTGATATTTATTGTTATTATTATGGCGTCAACACAGCTTTATACTTGTACGCATTGATTGTCTACAAGTAGAGAGAAGCATTGATCCTTGCTCATGTTAATATATTAAGTGGATGACTCAACAAAACTCCAAAGTGGAGGTGGATCATGTACTTTTGCTATGTAACCTTTAAAGCAGTTGAAGATAGAGATTAAGTCTCTATCTTCTAAGAACACTTTCGGGAAGATTTCCCGAGAATTCCGAAGAGCTCCATAAGTTTATGTATGTTATTGTTCTCTGAGCACAATAAACCACATCATAAAAAATATCAGTAAAATGCAAAATAACGTACCAGGCACTAGTTAAAACAATGAAATCCAACAATGAAGTAGAACAGCACAATGCTGACACCACTATGTATAAAACTCTCTGAAATCACAGGTGACAAATGCCAGAACAATAGCCAGAAAACAGTCTTTTCAATTAGCTTCTGAAAGTGAACTTTGGGAAATGACTATCTTGATTTTTAAGGGGACAGACATTTTTTAGTTAATGAGCCTTGAGTTGTTCCAAATATTGAAGCCATTGTCAATGTCATAAATTGAGTAGCTCACAGGAAGCCAGTGCAGTGCTTTCAGGATTGATATATTTGAACCAGTCTAGGCTTCTCCTTTACAAACCTGGGAGCAAACCTCTATTACATCTATTAAACACAAATTGCCCTTCTTACAAACATTGTTATATGCATATTATGCCCCTTTCACTTTGTCCATTTCCCCACTCCATATACATGAATCAGTAGATTCCTAATGCAAGGAAAGCATGAAATCTCTGTTTTTTAAAATCCATATTCTACCTGTGGAATCTTGAAAAGACCTAAGACGTTTGCCATGCACCAGGAGGTATCAGAGCTAAGTCCCCCAATGACTCCTATGACATTTTTCTGGATGCCACACCTGTAGTTGGGAACAAAGTGATGTGATTTAAAGAGCAGGTCCAGAGTGTTTCGGTAGGTCATCTTTGAATCATAATAGCTATCATAGATGTGGAAGCCGAGAGAGACATTGGGCAACATCCTGGGATTCTCGTTGATCTCATCAACAGCAAACACCAAGGCCAGGATTTGCTGGTAGAACTTTGTCAACACCCTGCAAATGAAATAAGAGTGGGAAAAGTAATCATAATCTAGGTATGAGAGACTCACCTGCCTGCCTTTATAAAGAAAGGACAAAGCCAGCAAAGTTTATTTACTTATTAGGCAGTTTCATAATACTGTGTCATTAAAAAGGCTGTTGCACATTTCTTCAATATCTTCAGCAACCCATGTTTGTTTTCACCTGCTTGAAAATTTGGGTATCATCAACAAAGTTGAGTACAACACTTTTGGCTATATGTTTCTCCTAGGTTTTTATGCCTTTTCTCTTTCTCCTACTTAATGTTCTTGACACTATGCACATAGCTTATGTACACAGAGATTTCTAATAAAATATCCACACTCATTTTTTTAAAAAAATAATTTATAAAGCTATATTTTTCCAAATCAATCAAAGTTATTTTCAGTCAGATACAGCATGTAAGGAATAAATAAAATAATGCTAATTACCGGTTACTTACAGTGGGGTATCAATGAAGACCTGGGAAGGGTGTTTATTGAAGGATAATTTGGGGTCTATGTAATAGATATGAGATGCCATTGCACCAATGACCAGGTCACCTGGCTCATACCACTCGTGTGGAACATGAACGGGATTATTTGTTGCACATTTAGCACTTTGTACTTGGGACACTATATTGAGGAGCAGCAGAAGCAGCAGGAGCAACATTATGATGGCAAATTCCCTTGTCTTCATGGATTCCCCTGCTTCTCTCTACAGTATTATTCCTCTCCTCCACCTGATCTGAACAAGACAAATTGGGTGGCAGTTGACTCTGTCAATTTGGTTCTTTAAGGGACATGTATCCACCTTATTGTTAGCTTGAACATTCTCACAACAGAATGCCTTGGATACCAAATAAGATGCAGTGGTTTGATATGAAAGAGGGAAAGTGATAACTGATAAGTAACAAAGCCCTGCCTAGTTGTCTATGGAGCACAGAGGAGCTTATAATCATTTCAGGCTTGCTTGTTGATTCTTTTTTTCCACTGTGGCATTTGGCGGTTCAGTCAGGTAGTTTGATTATTGTAATTTGAGTAATGATAGGGGAGAGAATCAGTTGTGCAGTGTTTTTGGATTCTATGGCGCATCAGCAGTAGGGGAACTGCCAAAATATTACTATTATTATCTTTTAAATATATTTTTTATTAATTTCTCAATATTGTTCCAATTGCAACCTCATTATAACAATACCAATTTTATCTAATTAATGCAATTATGAATGCCAATTATTCAAATGTCAAATTATATTATTTAATTAAACTGGCCCCCTTGCATGCTAGATGTGATGGCTTCATTCTTCTTCATTAATTCTGTGTTCCACTATGTTAATAATTTCCATTGCATTCCATGCACATATAATAATCTCTTATATAACGGCTACAGTCTTGTGATTTCTATTTGTGTTGGTATATTAGGTAATTTATAAAGTTTAAAGTGACGAACTCTAAGTGTAATCCTTTTTCTTTCCTGCGTGTGACAATTTCCCCTCATGATGTTTTCCTGTCCATATATGGTGCTGTATCTTTCATTCCTGTTGATGGTTCCCATCATGCCCTGGGAGAAGCGGTTATCCCACAGTTTCCAAAAGTCACTGCATCACTTTGTCCTGTGATTCGGCTTCCAGTAAAAAAGCAGTGTTCACCATTTTTTCCAGCCTAGGAGGAACGATCTGAATCCACACTGCAGATAGGGAATCCAAAAGCATCTATTACTGCAGCTGGTAGACAGGAAGCTGGATCTGCCAATGTAATTATATTTGTAACATCACAAAATCATAGGCAAGGAATGAACCTACAAGGTCATCAGGATGTATAAAGATGAGCTGGCCCCATCCTTTCCCCGCTTCCTAATTTGTTAGTATTATTATCACTCTCCCACCTATGTAACACTGATCAGACATCATTTGCCATCATATTAACTGAATGGTGGCAGCAATTCTGGATAGCATACTTGCCTTATCAAGAAGTGGTGACACTGGATTATAGTATCAATAGACCAATGGGATATCAGATCCACACAAAGCATGATGGAGAACAGCAACAACTTGGAAAAAATGGATGCGACAAACTTGGCGCCTCAGTTACTGCTCATGCCCATGTGTCTGCTCTCACTTAAATATATTGCCCCCACCTCACCGAACAACCTTTGACCCGAAGGCTTAAAAACAAAACCTCACTATCCCAGGGGCATCTTTGTGAGGGGGATAACCAAGAAGTTGGTGTCTCAAGCAGGTGTTCGTTAAATAAACAGTAAGGATTTATTTGTAGAACAAAGTAGTATAATACAAGTGGAGAAACTTAGGTTACTTCAATAAGAATACACTAGTTCACTTCAATTCACTTTATAGTTTGTTTCCTTTCTAAGTTGGTACTTTCCTTCATTTACCCACCCCTTTAACAAATGCAGCTCCTGAGGTACTTTCAGTAAAAGTCTTAAGGGCTCACCCCCCATCTGCCTTCACTGGGATTTGGAAGTATCTTCTTTCCTCAGAAGAGTCTCTCCCCTCCAGATTAGTTGGAGACCTAATTAGACTCATCTCTTTCAGGTCCTCCTTCTCCTATCTCACACCCAGTCTCGCAGCAAAATTTGGTCCTATTACTTCTGCAGGATAATATACTCAGTGCTTCACTGTACACTCAGAGTGGATGTTTTACTCCAGAACCAACTCTCCCTCCTCCACACTCTTTATATTTCAACCTGACTCCCAACCTCTCCAGCCTCCCTCCTCAACCACCTCAACTCAACCCCCCTCTTAACCACACTCTAACTCCATCTCCCTCCTAAGCCTCTCCTTTTAAACTCTCCCTCCTGGAACCACAGCCAATCAAAGGCTGCTGCTCTTTAACCATTTGCTGGCAGGAGAAAAAAAGTAAAAAGAAATACTTGTGGAACCAACATTTCCATCACAACAGACACAACATTTTACAAGGATTGGAAGAAACACCACGGACAAAATAACTGCCACAGACAGGAAGAACAAGGATGTAGTTTGAGTGCCACATTTGTAGTTCTATGAATCATTTAATGTGTCAACACGAATAGAAGTTATTAATATTGCAGTTGTTATATAAGGGATTATTATTTTGACCGTAATATAATAGAAATTAATAAGATTTTGGAATGCCAAAATAAAGGAAATCATCTAGCATGTGGGGAGGCACCTAAATTATATGATTCAGTATTTGAGTGCTTGTATTAGTATTACAATTTGATATTGTTTTAATGATGCTATTCTTGGATGGTAATTGAAAATTAATAAAAATTATTATAACAGAAATAATGTTTTCCTCCAGATATTGTTGCATATCTCTGCTACTTTTCTTTCTTAAAACTATTTTAAAAACAAGGGAAATGGCTGTTCTAAACGTCTCCTTCTTCTATTCATCAGCTGCTTTGTGGGTGAGAGATAAAGAATGTAGAGCCCTCAACCATTTCACAATGTTTTTTGTTTCTGGTACTCTTTTTTGTCGTCAAGGTGAATTTGCAGATTCCATGAAGTAATTGATAAGAGACTTTTTATTAACAATCATTCATACAGTACATGTACAACGTTGATCAACTGAACTTAACCATTTCTAAATGAAAAGGCTGAGTTTTGCTATTAAGATTCCATTTGCTTTAAATATACAGTAATACATGACAGGGGTGTATGGAGTGTTAGGGAGGGGTAGTAACTCTAGCGGGGAAGAAGTCGTGCTCCTTCTAGGGTAGTTTGAGTGCCACGTTTATAGTTCTATGAATCATTTAATGAAGAAGAATGAAGCCATCACATCTAGCATGCATGGGGGCCAGTTTAATTAAATCATATAATTTGACATTTGAATAATTGGCATTCATAATTGCATTAATGAAATAAAATTGGTATTGTTATAATGAGGCTCGTATTGGAACAATATTGGGAAATCAATGAAAAATATATTTTAAAAAATAATAATAGTAATATTTTAGCAGTTCCCCTACTGCTGATGCACCATAGAATCCAAAAACACTGCACAACTGATTCTCTCCCCTATCATTACTAAAATTACAATAATCAATCCACCTGACTGAACCTCCAGATGTCACAGTGGAGAAAAAGAATCAACAAGCAAGCCTGAAATGATTATAAGCTCCTCTGTGCTCCATAGACAACTAGGCAGGGCTCTGTTACTTATCAGTTATCAGTTTCCCTCTTTCATATCAACTACTGCATCTTATTTGGTATCCAAGGCATTCTGTTGTGACAGTGTTCAAGCTAACAATAAGGTGGATACATGTCCCTTAAAGAACCAAATTGACAGAGTCAGCTGCCACCCAATTTTTCTTGTTCAGATCAGGTGGAGGAGAGGAATAATACTGTCGAGAGAAGCAAGGGAGTCCATGCTCACAAGGGAATTTGCCATCAGGATGTTGCTCCTGCTGCTTCTGCTGCTCCCCAATATAGTGTCCCAAGGACAAAGTGCTCAATGCACAACAAATAATCCTGTTCATGTTCCACACGATTGGTATGAGCCAGGTGACCTGGTCATTGGTGCAATGGCATCTCATATTTATTACATAGCCCGCAAGGTTTCCTTCAAGAACCACCCTTCCCAGGAATTCATTGATGCCCCACTGTAAGTAACCGTTAATTAATATTATTTTAATTATTCCATATATGCTATAACTGACTGAAAATAACTTTGATTGATATTAAGGGCGGATTGCTTTAGAACTTTATTTTTTAAATGCGTGGAGAGGTTTTATTAGAAATCTGTATGCATATAGGCTATCTGCATATTGTCAATGAACAATAAGCTTTTTTGAGTCTAATTGTTTAAAGAGAAAGAGAAAAGAGAGTAGGAGAAAGAGAAAAGTGATGGCATAAAAAATAGGAAAGCATATAGCAAAGTAGTATGGTGCTGAACTTTTTTGATGATACCCAAATTTTCAAGGTGGTGAAAACAAACACGGATTGCTAAAGATATGAAGAAATGTGCAACAGCTTTTTTAATTACACAGTATTCTTAGATTGCCCAAATAAGTAAATAAACTTTGCTGGCTTCATCCTCTCTTTATAGGGAGGCAGGTGAGTCTCTCCCATCTAGATTCTGTGCACTGTTTAATTTTCCCATCAAACAAAACCTCACTTCATTTGCAGGGTGTTGACAAAGTTTTACCAGCAAATCCTGGCCTTGGTGTTTGCTGTTGATGAGATCAACAAGAATCCCAGGATGTTGCCCAATGTCTCTCTCGGCTTCCACATCTATGATAGCTATTATGATTCAAAGATGACCTACCGAAACACTCTGGACCTACTCTTTAAATCACGTCACTTTGTTCCCAACTACAGGTGTGGCATCCAGAAAAATGTCATAGGAGTCATTGGGGGACTCAGCTCTGATACCTCCTGGTGCATGGCAAACGTCTTAGGTCTTTTCAAGATTCCACAGGTAGAATATGGATTTTGAAAAACAGAGATGTCATGCTTTCCTTGCATTAGGAATCTACTGATTCATAAATATGGAGTGGGAAAATAGACAAAGTAAAAGGGCCATAATATGCATAACCAACAATGTTTGTAAGAAGATCAGTTTGTGTTTAATAGATGTAATAGAAGATTTCTGTAAAGCTGCCAGGTTTGTAAAGGAGGCACCTAGACTGGTTCATATACATCAATCCTGAATGCACTGCCCTGGCTGCCTGTGAGCTACTGAATATATGACATTGACATTGGCTTCATAGGCAAAAATAACTGAGAACATATTAACTAAAAATATTCCTCCCCTTAAAAGTCAAGATAGTCCTTTCCCAAAGTATGATGTTAATCAACATTGTTCACTTTCAGAGGCTAATTGAAAAAGTGTTATCTTGCTTTGTTCTGGCATTTGTCATCTGTCATTTCAGAGAGTTATATAGTGGTGTCAGCATTGTGCTATTCTGTTGCATTGTTGCATTTCATTTTAGTTCTTTTAAATAGTGCTGATACAGTATTTTACTGATATTTTATATGATTTGGTTTATTGTGCTCAGAGATGAATAGTATACACAATCTAATGGAGATCTTCAGGATTTCCTAGGAAATCTTCCTGAGAGAGTTCTTAGTAGGTAGAGAATCAGCCGTTCCCTACAATCATTACAAAGGTTACAGATCAAAAGTACATGATCAACTATTTCTATCACTCCACTTCCACCTTGGAGTTTTGCTTAATCATCCACTTAGTATATTAACATGAGCCATGATAAATGCTATTCTTCTTTTTTAAAAAAATAATATTTATTAAATTTTCCACTTTAACAATCCTATCCAATGATATTAAATATTCCAAATTATACATATTATTCAACAATCAAACAGTCCAAATATTATGCCAAATTATTTAAAAAATTGGAGGTATCTTCCCATGTTCTGAGGTCGGGGTGGTTCTGATCATCTCATACTTCTGCTGTTTTCATAATTTTCATGATAGTTCCGATAAATCATTCCGATGTTAATCCTCATTACTTTTCACAGCCTCTGAGTTTATCAAACAAACGAGATAAAACAAAACAATATATTCTGTGTGGAATTTACGTTCTCTCTGTATGTTCACGATGTCTCTTCACAAAATGATGTTTCCTCCAAGCCAGTCCAAAAATCTTCTCACCTCAGGCAGCAGCCAAGTCAGTCCAGATAAAATCAGAGCAAGGCATCTACCCAGGGAAGGTTTTGCCATATAAAACTGAGAATGCAAATATTAAGTAAGATATTAAAAGGAACCTATCTCCCTAAGGCTCTGCATTTGATTTGACAAGCTGATCTACTTTCGGTCATGGCCACTTGTTTAATTGGAGCTGTGTCATTCCGATTCTAATTCTAGGCAAACCTCCTAAATTTTTTGGCGTCTCTCCAGTCATTCTCCAAATCAAAGTTGGGAAACTCTTTATCCTCTTCCAAATATATCTGCAGCCGAATACTTTGAACTTGGTTTTCTACTTTTGAATAATTGTTATTTCCACACAGTTAATGACTATTAGAATCATATTATATCACCTCTCCATTCTCGCTTGCTATAAATAATCAGGCAGTTGGTTCTTTCAGAGGAGGATTTTGCCATATAACATAGCAAAACGAAATATAATAACAAAGGAGGCTCAAACCCCACCCCCACTTTCAGTTCCAACATACCAAGTCTACATAGATGTTTATCCTTTTTCCATTCAAATCCTTTTTAGCACCTCAGCGGCTGAATTAATTAGCAGAGCAGTTTCTTCCCCTTTGCTCAGATCATGTCCAAAACTTAAATCCAGTTTTTCATATTAAGAACTGGAAGCTTGCTGCTAAATGGAGGCAACTTTGGAGAGTTGCCAAGAAAGGTTCCGGGCTTTCCATCCAGCCACCCCCTGTTGGTTTGCAAGCCCCCTCCATAGAGGCTGGCCCCTCTCACTGTCCTCGGAGCTTCTTACCGGTAACCTCCTCTGGCTGATATCCAGACAGACCAGGGAGATTTTGATAGGTGACTTTTTCCCAAGCGTGGGTAAAATGCACAACCCCTACCTCCTGCTTGCGCAGGGGAAAGAAAATAAGTCAGAAATCTATTTACATGGTGTTTATTTCTGACATTACAGCACTAGAGAAAAACACGTCCTTTCAGTTCAGTTCTTCTAGCACGTCTGACAAACTTCCTGAACATGCGCAGTGGGAAGGTTTCAAGTTACACTCTTCACAAAGACTTATCCAGCCTGTGAACGTCGTGGGAAATTCTTCTTTCCCACAGATAGCCGCATCATGTGATGTCAACAATCTGGCTGTCTGCAGCAGTGATGTTTCCATATACTGACATCCCCATCCCCTCCTTCCTTCTGAATTTGGGGCCAGGTGTTGGGCGATCTGCAGATGACCTGCCACTCCCCAGCTTGAGTGAAGGGAGGCTGATTACTCCCATCTCAGCCTCTGAATCCGGAAGGTATGGCGGTGATGGAATTCAGAAATCCTCCATCGCAGCTCGCTGGAAGCTCCTCCCCCAAATGCTCCCCTATTCTTGGATACAATCAATATGTACAAGAATGAAGCTGTAATGATGCCATAATAATAATAAATATCAACAGAAAACATTGAGCAAGCATATCTGTGTTTTCCAATATAAGCTGGGGTTGGTGCTGACTCTAAACTTGGTAAACTTGGGATATAGATACAATATATATTCAATATTTAACTGTGTGTGCGTGCACGTGTTTATATTTGAATAAACTGGAATATCATGAGTTCTTGTTTCCACTTGGTAACATTTGGCTTTTTCCAGATTTCATATGGTCTATTTCAACCAGCCATAAATTATGGAACCAAGTTCCCTTCCTTTTACCGCATGGTTCCCAATGAAGACCTTCAGTATCAGGGAATTATCCAGTTACTTCTGCATTTCAGATGGAAATGGGTTGGGCTCATCACTCCAGCTAATGAAGCTGGGGAACGTTTCTTACAGACAATTGAGCCAATGCTTTTCAAGAATGGAATCTGTTCGGCATTTACAGAAAGACTTAAATTCAATATGAATTATAACAGTAACAAACTAGAAATGGCAGAGGACTCAAGGATTTTGTTTACAACTTTCACAACCAGCAAAGCTAATGCAATTTTTCTATATGGAGAAAGTAGATTTAGTATATGGTTGTCAGCTGTTTTAAGCACAATGGAGTTATCTCAGCTACTATTTCCTCAAAAGAAGTCACGTGAAGGAAAAGTATGGATTACAACTACCCAAATTGACTTCATATTATATAGTCTTCAAAAATTGACTGTTAATATACGAATGTTCCATGGTGCTATCTCCTTTGCAATTCACTTCAAGGAGATTTACAACTTTAAAGACTTTCTTCGGATTATACATCCTCACTGGACAGACACAGATGGTTTTATCCAAGATTTCTGGGAAGATGCATTCAGTTGTTCACTTTCAAATTCCACTCACTCAACATTCAGTGATAACATTTGTACTGGAGAGGAGATGCTGGAGAGTCTCCCTGCACCATATTTTGAAATGAGCATGACTGGCCACAGCTACAGTGTTTATAATGCTGTCTATGCTTTGGCACATGCCTTAAATAGCATGCACTTGGCTGGAGCCATCCACAACAGAAGATATGCTAAGGGAAAACTCTCTCCTCGGTATGCAGATCCTTGGCAGGTATTGTTCCCTGTTACAAAGCATTCACTGCATTGGTACATTTTGTGAGTAGGCATTTTCTTATCAGTAAAGAAATAAAAGAATAAAACTTAAGAAATTAAAAAATAAACCTTTAGTAATTTTATCAAAGATGGGAATTAGAATATTTCCTATAATGATACTAAACAGACTTTACGTGACACAGACTTTCAGAAGCAACAGACTACAAAAAACTAAACGTAACTGAAGCTGTGCCAACCACCTTCTCCACACTGCAAACCCCTCCGTTTTGTCCAAATATCCCTCCCCAGTTCTCTCTGTCTCTCTTACCTCTCCAGTTACCCAGTGGTGTAAGGTTCGGGGCCTGGGGCCCATGGCCCTAGAAGCATTATTCTGAGGGAGCACAACCAGGATCCCAACCCCAGGCACTGGCTTTTGCAGGGATCCTCATATCAAAGAGAAAAGATAATAGCAGCCCATCAGGGAGCTGCCTCTACCTGGGCACCTCCTGGAAGGCCCTGTCACCAATTCCTCATCTTTCCCTGTCTGTCAACCACCAGGGAGTTTCTGGGGCCTGAAGCCTCACTGGAAGGTCCCCAGAAGAGGCTATCAACTGTGTGATCACTGTCTCTAGACCCTGCTTTTCTCTCTTCTCCTCTTCTGCCTCTGAGTCTGGATTTCAGTCTGCCACAGCCTCTTCCTGCTCCCTCAACCGTGTTGCCTCTTCTGTTTCTGACACCTCCTCCTCCCAGTTTGCTTCCTCTTCTCCCACTGACCACTCCTTGTCATTCCACCATCAATCCCCTGGCTCTGAGCCTCCTTTCCTTGGGGTGTCCCTTGGGGGTTCCCCAGCTGCTTCTTCCTGCCACTCCTCTGCATCTACCATCCAACCATGCTCAAATCCACTCTATAAACTATGGAAAGGTCCAGTCCGATGTTCTCATGTTGCATTCCTATCCTTTGAGAACGTAAGCTCCCATCTCTTCTCTTACATGACTTCTCAAATCCCTTCCCTTTCTTGGATCTTGACAAAGGCTGGTCTCAAGCAAGCAGTCTATGGTATCATCTCTCCATAATATCTTTATGCAAGTCTGTTGAATGTTGAATTGACATTGATTCATGATTTCCTGCTCCTCCTGTATGTGCAACTAAAATAGGGATGCTCTCCATTGTGAACTGAAGCATTTAACTTCGATTCTCTTTCCACTTAGCTCCACTCATTCCTGCAGAGAATCTCATTCAACAACAGTGCTGGGGAAGAAATTATATTAAATGAATATGGAGAGTTAGCAGCTGGCTTTGATATTACCAACTTGGTCACTTTCCCAAATAATTCCTATGTAAGAGTCAAAGTGGGCAGGTTGGATCCTCAGGCCCCTCCAGGTAAAGAGCTCACCATTAATGAAGACAGAATCAAATGGGACAGACGCTTCACTAAGGTATGGAAATAATGGCACAGTCCCTGAAAACCCAGAATTTGTGGTTATCCACAAAATGGGATGTAACAAAAGCACTTCATACATTATTCATTTTGAAAGTCACTAGCACGTGAAACAACTTCAGACTAGTGATGAGTTAGAATCGAGGAGTGCTCCCAGACCTCTTGCTTCAAATGGAATGCAACTCCTCCCAGAACAGGTCAGGCATAGGAACCCAAAGCATTCCTCTCTGAGACAGGATGTGGCCTAACAGGAAACCCAAAAGTCATGGAATGATTTCCTATTGCTAGTATCTTGTAGTGACCCTGCAGGTAGGAGCAGAACCACTATAATGGCTTACCTTTAATTCCTTGTGCCACACAAAGGAGCACCATGTGAACTACTTGAAACAAATGCCATTAGGTGGTGACTCCATCAAAAGGCCAAGCCAGGGGTGAAATCACACTGAATCACACTGAATTCTAACACAGCTGTAAGGTTGGATGGTCCAGGCATCTTCTTAAGTTTGTATGATGCTTAGAACAGCAGCTTTTTACCCCACTGTATGTGCCACTTGTGTACATATGGATCATTTGCCGCCATTAGTCCGCCTATTTACTATTAAATCACCTGATAGTGGATATTTGATAAATTCTACAAAACATTATCATAATATTATACTCTTCCTATCTCTTTGGAAAGGTGCCACCGCTTTCTATATGTAATGCCAAGTGCCATCCTGGTTACGGGAAGAAAAAGAAGGAGGGGGAGAAGTTTTGCTGCTATGATTGTGATCCATGTCCAGAAGGAATGATTTCAAATGAGAAAGGTTAGAGATGACATCTTAAGATACTGCAGAACCTCTGGGCTCCTGGCAATTTTATTGACATTAAACTGCTGCAGGAGAAAAGGCTTAAATTAACAGATGTGTTTATAGATAACATCAATATGTTTTAATTTTTAAAACATCTTGAAGATTTCTTTTTTAAGTGAAAGCTAATATATTTTACCTCCAACTTCTACAAAATTAGGGTGGAATAGAAGTGGTGTTTTCTCCTCTAAGAATTAGGTTGTTTGACAATAGGGTGAAAGTATTATCAAACTCACTTTTCTGAGATCCAAAGATTTCAGCTGCAATGTATTTCTCATTTTGTTGTACTGTTTATATGGCTCTACGAAAAAGCAGGGAGACAATAAAGAAAAAAAAGACGTTACCCATGTAGAAAATTCCAGTATTGATACACAAGTTTTATTTTTGATACACCTAGTACAAAAGCATTTGGGCTTGAAGCTCGTATACATTCTGACGTAGAAAACACTATGCTAAATGGACTAGTTATGTGGAATTCTTAAGAATATTTTTGGTTACTTCAAATTGTCAAGCATTGTTTTTGTATTTTCAGGCATGGAAACATGTGTCAGTTGCCCAGCAGATCAGTATCCAAACAGCGGCCAGGATCTATGCATTCCTAAGATTCCAAACTTCCTAGCCTTTGATGAATCTTTGGCCATTGTTTCAACTTCCTCTGTGCTTCTACTCTCTCTGATCACAATTTTAGTGCTAGGCATCTTCATTAAGCATCGCAATACAGCCATAGTCAAAGCCAACAACCGAAGCCTCACCTATGGTCTCCTTATCTCCCTCCTCTTGTGTTTCCTCTCTTCTTTGTTGTTCATCGGAAAACCTAATATGGTGACTTGCCTTCTCCGACAAACTGCTTTTGGCATTGTCTTCTCTGTGGCCCTCTCCAGCGTCTTAGCCAAAACCATATTGGTGGTTTTGGCATTCATGGCTACCAAACCAGGATCCAATATGAGGAAATGGGTAGGCAAAGAACTGGCTTATTCCATTGTCTTTTCCTGCTCCATTGTTCAAGTAGGGATCTGTGTCCTCTGGCTGGCAACCTCTCCCCCATTCCCAGATGTGGACATGCACTCAACGCCTGAAGAAATCATATTTCTTTGTAATGAAGGGTCAGTC
This sequence comes from Podarcis pityusensis, assembly GCF_964106645.2. Classification (NCBI taxonomy): domain Eukaryota; kingdom Metazoa; phylum Chordata; class Lepidosauria; order Squamata; family Lacertidae; genus Podarcis; species Podarcis pityusensis. Next base: position 45,269,560 of record NC_138038.1, on the reverse strand, counting down.
TCCATGTTCTATTGTGTTTTGGGCTACATGGGCTTCCTGGCAACTATCAGCTTCACGGTGGCCTTCCTAGCCAGGAAGTTGCCTGACACTTTCAACGAAGCCAAGTTCATCACCTTCAGCATGCTGGTCTTCTGCAGTGTTTGGCTCTCCTTCATTCCAACCTACCTGAGCACCAGAGGAAAATACATGGTGGCTGTGGAGATGTTCTCCATCTTTGCTTCTGGTATTGGGTTACTGGCCTGCATTTTCACCCCTAAATGCTACATTATTGTGGTGAGGCCTGACCTGAACAACAGAGAGCAACTAACACAAAGAAAGGTATAAATGACAGTGGAATTTGTGGTTCTGTTGGGTCTTAGAATACATGGACTTGGTGGCTGGTATCACTTTCTGAGTCCCTACTCCGGATATGTGTAGAGTTTGCTCCTTACCTTTTTCTTCTCCTGCATTCCCATGGGTGTCCCACATTTCTGCTCAAAGGGCTCTGTTTTTTGTCTGCCAAAGATGTCCCAAAGGCAATGGGTAAAGATTTTTCCTCAGGTTCTACTCCCAAAGCCTTTTTCACAAATGACTAATGCTGTAAAGCAGTGGAGGTTTAAGTTCAATGTTTCCTTCTCATATGTGGGCTCCCTTCTTAGGTTTAAGAGACCCATCTGCCCCTCATTTCCCTCTACAGCACCTTCAGTAGCCACCTTTTTAAGCATTGAGCCCATTTTTGCTCTCATCTGCTATATCCTGTCTTTGCATGCAGAGAAATTCCCTAACTCACTGAGGATTTGAGGCCCATTGGCGGCCCTCACCTGATTTAGGCAGTCAGTTTAATTTGTTTTGTGGGATGTGGCTGCTGTTGCATGCTGACAACGTCTAGGAGCCACAGGTGAGAACTGAGTGCAGGGTGGGGATCTGAGGTAGACAAACTACCCTAGAAGGAGCACGACTTGTTCCCCGCTAGAGTTACTACCCCTCTCTAACACTCCATACACCCCTGTCATGTATTACTGTATATTTAAAGCAAATGGAATCTTAATAGCAAAACTCTCAGCCTTTTCATTTAGAAATGGTTAATTTCAGTGGTTCAATGTTGTACATGTACTGTATGAATGATTGTTAATAAAAAGTCTCTTATCAATTACTTCGTGTAATCTGCAAATTCATCTTGAAGACGACACAGGGTACCAGAAACAAAAAACATTGTGAAATAGTTAAGGGCTCTACATTCTTTATCTCTCACCTACAAGGCAGCTGAGGAACAGAAGAAGGAGAAGTTTAAAACAGCCATTTCCCTTGTTTTTTTAAATAGTTTTAAGAAAGAAAAGGAGCAGAGATATGCAACAATATCTGGAGGAAAACACACTGAATATTACTAACAATAATAGGACAAGCCTTTTTCCCCTGAATTATACTTCTAACCTGTTTGAAAGAGTGGTGGCAGAGAATATCTCAAGCCAAATGGCTTCAGATAATTTTTATTAATTTTAAATTACCATCCAATAATAGCCTCATTAAAACAATACCAAATTATAATACTAATACTAATCACTCACATACCGATTCATATAATTTAGGTGCCCCCCCCCCACATGCTAGATGATTTCCTTTATTTCTGCATTCCAAAACCTTATTAATTTCTATTATATTCCGGTCAAAATAATAATCCCTTATAAAACAACTGCAATATTAATAACTTCTATTCTACTGATGCTATAATCCAATGTCCCCACGTCTTGATAAGGCAAGGATGCTATCCAGAATTGCTGCCACCATTCAGTTAATGTGATGGCAAACCATGTCTGATCAGTGTTACATAGGTGGGAGAGTGATGGATAATCCAGTACTAACAAATTAGGAAGCGGGGAAAGGATGGGGCCAGCTCAACTCTAGACATCCTGCTTACCTTGTAGGTTCATTCCTTGCCTATGATTTTGTGATGTTACAAATATAAATACATTGGCAGATCTGGCTTCCTGTCCGCCACCTGTCCGATAGTCATTCACTATCTGCAGTGTGGATTCAGAGCATTCCTCCTAGGCTGGAAAAAATGGTGAACACTGCTTTTTTACTTGAAGCCGAATCACAGGACAATGTGATGCAGTGATTTTTGGAAACTGTGGGATTACTGCTTCTCCCAGGGCATGATGGGAACCATCAGCAGGAATGAAAGATACAGCACCATATATGGACAGGAAAATATCATGGGAGGAATTGTAGCACGCAGGAAAGAATAAGGATTACACTTAGAGTTCCTCACTTGGAACTTTCTAAATTATCTAATATACCAACACAAATAGAAATCACAAGACTGTAGCTGTTACATAAGAAATTATTATATGTGCATGGAATGCAATGGAAATTATTAACATAGTGGAACACAGAATTAATGAAGAAGAATGAAGCCATCAAATCTAGCATGCAAGGGGGCCAGTTTAATTAAATCATATAATTTGACATTTGAATAATTGGCATTCATAATTGTATTAATTAAAAAAAATTGGTATTGTTATAAGGAGGTCGCTATTGGAACAATATTTTTAAATCAATAAAAATATATATTAAAAAAATAATAATAGTAATATTTTGGCAGTTTCCCTACTGCTGATGCGCCATAGAATTGAAAAACACTGCACAACTGATTCTCTCCCCTATCATTATTAAAATTACAATAATCAATCCACCTGACTGAGCCTTCAGTTGTCACAGTGTAAAAAAAGAATCAACAAGTAAGCCTGAAATGATTATAAGCTCCTCTGTGCTCCATAGACAACTAGGCTGGGCTCTGTTACTTATCACTTATCAGTTTTCCTTTTTCATATCAAAACACTGCATCTTATTTGGTATCCAAGGCATTCTGTTGTGACAGTGTTCAAGTTAAGAATAAGGTGGATACCTGTCCCTTACAGTGCCAAATTGACAGAGTCAGCTGCCACCCAATTTGTCTTATTCAGATCAGGTGGAGGAGAGGAATAAGACTGTCGAGAGAAGCAGGGGAGTCCATGCACACAAGCACATATGCCATCAGGATGTTGCTCCTGCTGCTTCTCCTGCTCCCCAATATAGTGTCCCAAGGACAAAGTGCTCAATGCACAACAAATAATCCTGTTCATGTTCCACATGAGTGGTATGAGCCAGGTGACCTGGTCATTGGTGCAATGGCATCTCATATTTATTACATAGTCCGCAAGGTTTCCTTCAAGAAACACCCTTCCCAGGACTTCATTGACTCCCCAATGTAAGTAACCGTTAATTAATATTATTTTAATTATTCCATATATGCTGTATCTTAAAATAACTTTGATTGAGTGGGGGGTTAGGTTTAGAACTTTATTTTTTAAACATGTGGAGAGATTTTATTAGAAATCTCTGTGCATATAGGCTATGTGCATATTGTCAATGAACAATAAGCTTTTTAAAAACACCAAATATGTAAAGACAGAAAAGAGAGTAGGAGAAAGAGAAAAGAGATGGCATAATAATAGGAAAAGCATATAGCCAAGAAGTATGGTACTCAACTTTTTTGATGATACCCAAATTTTCAAGGTGGCCAAAAAAACATGAGTTGCTAAAGATATGAAGAAATGTGCAACAGCTTTTATAATTACACAGTATTCTAAGATTGCCCAAATAAGTAAATTAATTTTCCTGGCTTCAGCCTCTCTTTGTAGGCAGGCAGATGAATCTCTCCTATCTAAATTCTGTGCACTGTTTAATTTTCCCATCAAACAAAACCTCACTTCATTTGCAGGGTGTTGACAAAGTTTTACCAGCAAATCCTGGCCTTGGTGTTTGCTGTTGATGAGATCAATGAGAATCCAAGTATGTTGCCTAATGTCTCTCTCGGCTTCCACATCTATGATAGCTATTATGATTCAAAGATGACCTACCGAAACACTCTGGACCTGCTCTTTAAATCACATCACTTTGTTCCCAACTACAGGTGTGGCATCCAGAAAAATGTCATAGGAGTCATTGGGGGACTCAGCTCTGATACCTCCTGGTGCATGGCAAACGTCTTAGGTCTTTTCAAGATTCCACAGGTAGAATATGGATTTTGAAAAACAGAGATGTCATGCTTTCCTTGCATTAGGAATCTACTGATTCATAAATATGGAGTGGGAAAATAGACAAAGTAAAAGAGCCATAATAAGCATATCCAACAATGTTTATAAGAAAGGCTATTTGTGTTTAATAGATAAAACAGGAGATTTCTGTACAGCTGCCAGATATGTGCATGAGGCACCTAGACTGGTTAATATACCGTATTTTTCGCTCTATAAGACGCACCAGACCACAAGACGCACCTAGTTTTTGGAGGAGGAAAACAAGAAAAAAAATATTCTGACTCTCAGAAGCCAGAACAGCAAGAGGGATCGCTGTGCAGTGAAAGCAGCAATCCCTCTTGCTGTTCTGGCTTCTGGGATAGCTGCGCAGCCTGCATTCGCTCCATAAGACGCACACACATTTCCCCTTACTTTTTAGGAGGGAAAAAGTGAGTCTTATAGAGCAAAAAATACGGTACATCAATCTTGAAAGCACTGCACTGGCTTCCTGTGAGCTACTCAGTATAAGACGTTGACATTTTTTCATAAGCAAAAATTACTCAGAAGTCATTAACTAAAAATTTCCTTCCCCTTAAGAATCAAGATATTCCTTTCCCAAAGTATGATGTTAAATCAACATTGTTCACTTTCAGAGGCTATTTGGAAACACTGTTTTCTTGCTATTGTTCTGGCATTTGTCATCTGTCATTTCAGAGCGTTACATAGTGGTGTCAGCATTGTGCTATTCTGCTTCATTGTTGTATTTCACTTAAGTTGTTTTAACTAGTGCTGGTACATTATTTTGCATTTTGCTGATATTTTTTATGATGTGGTTTATTGTGCTCAGAAAACAATAACATATATAATCTTTTGGAGCTCTTCAGGATTTCCCAGGAAATCTTCCTGAGAGAGTTCTTGGAGGATGGAGAATCAACCTCTCTCTTCAACCGCTATAAAGGTTACAGAGCAAAAGTACATGATCCACCTCCACTTTGGACTTTTGTTGAGTCTTCCATTTAGTATATTAACATGAGCGATGATAAATGCTCCTCTCTACTTGGAGACAATCAGTGTATACAAGTATAAAGCTGGGATGATGCCATAATAATAACAATAAATATCTACAGAAACCATGAGCAAAATTGCCTCTGTTTTTCTATGTAATTTGGTACATTTGGGATAAATATTCAGTGTGTGTGTGTGTGTGTGTGTGTGTGTACAAATATTTTGGGATATCATGATCTCTTGTTTCCACTTGGAAACATTTGGCTTTTGCTTTTTCCAGATTTCATATGGTTCATTTGAACCAGCCACAAATTATGGAATCAAGTTCCCTTCCTTTTACCGCATGGTCCCCAATGAAGACCTTCAGTATCAGGGAATTATCCAGTTACTTCTGCATTTCAGATGGAAATGGGTTGGGCTCATCACTCCAGCTAATGAAGCTGGGGAACGTTTCTTGCAGACAATTGAGCCAATGCTTTTCAAGAAAGGAATCTGTTCAGCATTCACAGAAAAACTTCAATTCAATATGAATTATAACAGTAACTTAATAGAAATGATGGACATAAAGATTTTGTTACCAAGTTTCACAACCAGCAGCGCCAATGTTGTTCTTGTTTATGGAGAAAGTAGATTTATTATATGGTTGTCAGTTGCTTTAAGCGCAATGGAGTTTTCTCAGCTACTATTTCCTCAAAAGAAGTCACGTGAAGGAAAAGTATGGATTATAACTACCCAAATTGATTTCATATTATATAGCCTTCAAAAATTTGTTAATATAAGAAATTTCCATGGTGCTCTATTCTTTGCAATTCACTTCAAGGAGATTCACAACTTTAAAGACTTTCTTCGGAGTATACGTCCTCATTGGACAGACACAGATGGTTTTATCCAAGCTTTCTGGGAAGATGCATTCAGTTGTTCACTTTCAAATTCCACTCTCTCAAAAATTGTGTGTACTGGAGAGGAAATGCTGGAGAGCCTCCCTGCACCATTTTTTGAAATGAGCATGACTGGCCACAGCTACAGTATCTATAATGCTGTTCATGCTTTGGCACATGCCTTAAATACCAAGCAATTGGCTGGAACCATCCGCAAAAGGAGAGATGCTGGTGGACGACTCTCTCCTCAATATGCAGAACCTTGGCAGGTATATTTTCCTACTACCTCATTGTATTCACTGCATTGCTTTATTATGTGAGTTGGCATTTAATGATCAGTAAAGAAATAAAGCAAAAATGTACCAACAATTATACGTCAATGAAGCTGTGACAACCACCTCCTCACACTGCAAACCCCTCTGTTTTCTCTCCAAATCCCTCCGCAATTGTCCCTGTCTCTCTTACCTGTCCATACCCAGTGGTGTAAGGTTGGGGGCCAGGAACGCATGGCCCCGGGTACATAATTTTGAGGGATCACAACCAGGACCCCAACCCCAGGCATTGGCTTCTGTGAGGATCCTCATCCTCTCCAAGAGAAAACAGAAGAGCAGTCAATCAGGGAGCTGCCGCTGCTTGGGCACATCCTCCCCAACTCCTCATCCTTCCCTGTCTGCCCACCGCCAGGGGTTTCTGGGCCCTCAAGCCAAAGCAGGCCTCAGCACTTGCTCCACAGAACATGCTGGCAACTGTTTGATCACTGACCCTAGACCCTCCTCTCAATCCTCCTCTTCTGCCTTTGAGCCTGGATTTCTGCCTGCCTCTTCCTGCTCCCTTAACCCCATTGCCAGTTCAGTTTCTGACACCTCCTCCTCCTATTCTGCTCCCTCTTCTGCCACTGACCACTCCTTGTCATCCCACCACCAATCCCCTGGCTCTAAACCTTCTTTCCCTGGGGGTTCCTTGGGGGTCCCCAGCTGGTGCCTGTAACCAATCCTCTGCATCCAGCCAGTCCCTAACACCAATGCTCAAGTCCACTCTATAAACTAATGAAAGGTCCAGTCAGACGTTCTCATATTATGTTTCTATGTTTTGAGAACATGAGCTCCCATCTCATCTCTTGCTTGACTTCTCAAATTCCTTCCATTTCTTGGGTCTTGACAAAGGCGGATCCCAAGCAAACAGGTCTATAGGCTTAACTCGCCTTCATATATCTTTATGGAAGGCTCTTTACTGTTGAATTAAGAAGGATTCATGGTTTCCCACTCCTCCTGTATGTGCAACTGAAATATTGCTTTCCATTGTGAACTGAAGTGTTTAACTCCTAGAGGAAAAGGATTTGATTCCATCTAGGGATGCTATCCAACAATCTTAATCAAACTATTAGAATGCTTTATAGACTTTTTGATTTTCCTTCCACTTAGCTCCATTCATTCCTGCAGAGAATCTCATTCAACAACAGTGCTGGCGATGAAATTACACTAAATGAATATGGAGAGTTAGCAGCTGGCCTTGATATTGCAAACATGGTCACTTTCCCAAATAGATCATACATCAGAGTCAAAGTGGGAAGGCTGGATCCTCAGGCCCCTCCAGGCACAGGGCTCACCATTAATGAAGATAGAATCAAATGGCACAGACGCTTCACCAAGGTATGGAAAATAAATGCACAGTCCCTGAAATTCCATAATTTGGGGTTATCCAAAATATGGGATGTAACAAAAGAACTTAACACAATATAACTTTGGTATTCACTACTGAAAACATTGGCTTAAAATGAATACTCCTTTAATAGAGAGATACTCTGTTTGAAAGAGTGACTCTATGTTTGCACCTTCAGCTTCTGAGGCCCTGCCTGTTTGACTGTGTACATGATAAGATACTACATGTTTATTTTTATTTTATGCCTATAAACCATCTAGGAGAATATGTTGTCCTATAAGAAATACTGTAAGATCTAACAGTAAATTAAAGAATGAGCCAAAATACCAAAAAAATCAAGAGGCACAAAAGACATCTCACACTAAGAAGGAAGAACGGCTATCAGAGAGTCCAGCACTGGCCAACATTCTTGTTTGTGGATTCCTTGAGGCAAATCTTCAGTTAGTGGCATTAGATTGAAGACTAAGCCAGCTATATCATTGTTTGGAATGAGAATGAACATTATAATCTTCTTGAGTTTGTATGATGCTAATTTCAGGGTGCATACATAGGAGCAGCTGTAGCTGGTGAATAAGTGGGTGCAAGCCTTTCTAGCCGCAGAAGCAACTTAAGACTCTAGTGATGAGTTAGAATCAAGGAATACTTCCAGACTTAAGAACTTCTGGCTTCAGAGAGAGTGCAACTTCTCCCAGAAGAGGTCAGGCATAGGAAATACCCACCCAAAGCATTTCTTTCTGATAAAGAGTCAGCCCCCATATAATCCATTACTTTCTCCAGACACCTGTCCAGCAACTTCACCACCTCCTCGCTATCCAATGGAATGGAGAGATGGAGCTACAATTCATCAGCATACAGATGACACCATGTGCCAGATCCTAGAATATTATTCTGAAGAGTTTCATACTTGACATGAGCCAACAGTGTGAAAACTTGACATGAGCCAACAGTGTGACGCGGCAGCTAAAAAAGCCAATGCAATTCTGGGCCTCATCAATAGGAGTATAGCATCTAGATCAAGGGAAGTAATAGTGCCACTGTATTCTGCTCTGGTCAGACCTCACCTGGAGTACTGTGTCCAGTTCTGGGCACCACAGTTCAAGAAGGACACTGACAAACTGGAACGTGTCCAGAGGAGGGCAACCAAAATGGTCAAAGGCCTGGAAACGATGCCTTATGAGGAACGGCTAAGGGAGCTGGGCATGTTTAGCCTGGAGAAGAGGAGGTTAAGGGGTGATATGATAGCCATGTTCAAATATATAAAAGGATGTCACATAGAGGAGGGAGAAAGGTTGTTTTCTGCTGCTCCAGAGAAGCGGACACGGAGCAATGGATCCAAACTACAAGAAAGAAGATTCCACCTAAACATTAGGAAGAACTTCCTGACAGTAAGAGCTGTTCGACAGTGGAATTTGCTGCCAAGGAGTGTGGTGGAGTCTCCTTCTTTGGAGGTCTTTAAGCAGAGGCTTGACAACCATATGTCAGGAGTGCTCTGATGGTGTTTCCTGCTTGGCAGGGAGTTGGACTCGATGGCCCTTGTGGTCTCTTCCAACTCTATGATTCTATGATTCTATGATTCATACATATGATAAATTAGTAGTAGTAGTAGTACCCCGCCCATCAGGCTGGGTTTCCCAAGCCACTCTGGGCGGCTCCCAACAAAATGTTAATAATGATAATAATAAATTGATAAAACATTAAACATTAAAAACTTCCCTAAACAGGGCTGCCTTCAAATGTCTTCTAAAAGTCAAATAGTTGTTTAAATAGTATAAAAATAAATAAATAGTATAAAAGACAGAATGGGTCCTAATGGGACACCAAAGCCCAAAAGCCATGGAGTGGTTCCCTAGTACTAGTTTCTCAGAGTGACCCTGCAGGTAGGAACAGAACCACTGTTATGGGGTACGTTTAGTTGCCATCTCCTTGAGTCACAACAATAAAAGCCTTAAAGAAAATGCAGTTAGGTTGTGAGGTGAGATTAGACTGAATTCTGGTGCAGCTGGGTGGATGGTCTAGGTATGAATATTGAAGTCTTGTTGAGTTTGTATAATGCTTAGAGGAGCAGCTCTTTACCACACCGTATGTGACACCTGTGCACCTATGGATGATATATTTCACACTATTAGTCCTTGTATTTACTGTTAAATCACCTGATCTTGGAGATTAGATAAATCCCCTAAAACATTTATCTCTTCCTACCTCTTTGGATAGGTGCCACCCCCTTCTATATGTAATGACATCTGCCATTCTGGATACGGGAAGAAAAAGAAGGAGGGGAAGAAGTTTTGCTGCTATGATTGTGATCCATGTCCAGAAGGAATGATCTCAAATGAGAAAGGTGGACAATGTCATCTTAGACAATACCTAACAATGCAATTTATTTTAGTAAGGTCTGGGCTCACTGGCAATTCCGTGGTTATTAAACCACTGGAGAAGAACAGGTTTAAATCAAATTGATGTGTTGATCTCATTTTTTTTATAGATAAATTCAATATAACCTTATATTTCAAATGGCTTGAAGACAAATATTTAAATTGTAGGCAATGTATTTCACCTCCAACTTCTGTAAAGTTAGGGGGGAATAGAAGTGATGGTTTCTCCTCTAAGACTTAGGTTGTTTCATGAGAGGGTGAAAATTAAATCAAACTCACCTTTCTGGGATTCAAAGATTTCAGCTGTAATGTATTTCTCCTTTTGCTGTGCAGTAAATGTGGTTCTAAGAAAAAGTAAGGAGGGCAATAAAAACAGATGTCCTTCATGTAAAAAAATCAGATTTCATACATGAGATTTATTGTTGATGCATCAAGAGGGAAGGCATTTGGGCTGGAAGTTCAGAAACATTTTCAGATAGAAAACGCTATGCTAGATGGACTAATGATGAGAAAATTCTTAAGATTAGTTATGGTTACTTGAAATTGTCACACATTGTTTGTTTGTTTTCAGACATGGAAACATGTATCAGTTGCCCAGCAGATCAATATTCAAACAGTGGCCAGGATCTATGCATTCCCAAGACTCCAAATTTCCTAGCCTTTGATGAAACCTTGGCCATTGTTTCAACTTCCTCTGCGCTTCTTTTCTCTCTGATCACAATTTTGGTGCTTGGCATCTTCATTAAGCATCGTGATACAGCCATAGTCAAAGCCAACAACCGAAGCCTCACCTATGGTCTCCTTATCTCCCTCCTCTTGTGTTTCCTCTCTTCTTTGCTGTTTATCGGAAAACCTAATATGGTGACTTGCCTTCTCCGACAAACTGCTTTTGGCATTGTCTTCTCTGTGGCCCTCTCCAGCATCTTAGCCAAAACCATATTGGTGGTTTTGGCATTCATGGCTACCAAACCAGGATCCAATATGAGGAAATGGGTAGGCAAAGAACTGGCTTATTCCATTGTCTTTTCCTGCTCCATTGTTCAAGTAGGAATCTGTGTCCTCTGGCTGGCAACCTCTCCCCCATTCCCAGATGTGGACATGCACTCAATGCCTGAAGAAATCATATTTCTATGTAATGAAGGGTCAGTCTCCATGTTCTATTGTGTTTTGGGCTACATGGGCTTCCTGGCCACTATCAGCTTCACGGTGGCCTTCCTAGCCAGGAAGTTGCCTGACACTTTCAACGAAGCCAAGTTCATCACCTTCAGCATGCTGGTCTTCTGCAGTGTTTGGCTCTCCTTCATTCCAACCTACCTGAGCACCAGAGGAAAATACATGGTGGCTGTGGAGATCTTCTCCATTTTTGCTTCTGGTATTGGGTTACTGGCTTGCATTTTCCCCCCTAAATGCTACATTATTGTGGTGAGGCCTGACCTGAACAACAGAGAGCAGCTAACACAAAGGAAGTTATAAATGGCAGAAAAATTTGTGGTTCTGTTGGATCTGAGGCTACATGGACTTGCTAGATGGTATAAATTTCCGGGTCCCTACTCTGGATCTTTGTAGAGTTTGCTTCTTAACTTTTTTGTCTGCTAAAGTTTCCCAAAGGCAACGGGTACAGATTTTTCTTCAGGGTCTACTCCCTAAGCCTTTTTCACGAATGAGTACAGCTGTAAAGAAGTTTTGGTTTAAGTTCAAAGTTTCCTTCTCCTAGATGGGCTCCCTTCCTATGTTTACAAGACCCATCTGCCCCTCATTTCCTTCTGCAGCCCTTTCAGTAGCCATCTTGTTGAGCATTGGACCTCTTTTGCTCTCATCCACTCAATCTGCTATATCCTGTCTTTGCATGCTGAGAAATTCCCTAACTCACTGAAGGTTTGAGATCCATTGGCTACACTCAGCTGGTGTAGGCTGCCACTGAATCTGTTTCCTGGGGTGTGGCTGCTGTTGCATACTGACAGCTTCTAGGAGCCACAGGGGAGAACTGAGTGCAGGGTGGGGATCAGAGGTAGACAAACTACACCAGAAGGAGCACGACTTGTTCCCCACTATAGTTACTACCCCTCCCCTAACACTCTATACATCCCTTTCATGTATTACTGTACGTTTGAATCAAATAGATTCTTAATAGCAAAACTGTCAGACTTTCAATTTAGAAAGGGTTACATTCAGCTGATGGATGTTGTACATATATGAGTGCTTGATTATTAATAAAAAGTCTCACCAATTATTTCAAGTAATCTGCAAATTCATGTTGAAGACAACACAGGGTCCCAGAAGGAACGCACATTGTGAAATAGTTGAGGGCTCTACAATCTTTATCTCTCTCCACACATTGGATATTACTATCTCTAATAGGACAAGACTTTGAGTCTTCTGAACTACACTTCTAATCAGATTGAAAGAGTTGTGGCAGAGAATATCTCAAGCATGCCAAATGGCTTCAGAGAATACAGATGTGTTGTTTCTAAGGTCTATTGATGCTATTATCCAGGGTCCCCACATCTTGATAAGGCTTGAATGCTCTCCAGAATTGCTGCCACAATTCAATTAGGATGATGGCAAACCATGTCTGATCAGTGTTACATAAGTGGGAGAATGAAGGATCTCCCAGATTAGGGAACAGGGAAAGGATGGAGCCAGCTCAACTCTAGATATTCTGCCATAGCAAGGAGTGAACTAGATGACCTTTTAGGTTCATTCCTTACCTATGATTTTGTGATGTGACAAATATAATTACATCAGCAGATCCGGCTTCCTGTCTACGAGCTGCGGCAATGGAGGTTTTTGGATTAACTATCTGCAGTCTGGGTTCAGATCATTCTTCCTAGACTGGAAAAAATGGTGAATACTGCTTTTTTACTGGAAGCCGAATCACAGGACAAAATGTTGCAGTGACTTTTGGAAACAGTGGGATAACCGCTTCTCCCAGGGCATGATGGGAACCATCAACAGCTGTAGGAATGAAGGATATAGCACCATATATGGAAAGGAAAACATCATGGGGGGAAATTGTCACATGCAGGAAAGAATAAGGGATACAGTTAGAGTTCCTCACTTAAAACTTTATAAATTACCTAATATATACCAACTGAAATAGAAACTCAAGACTGTAGCTGTTATATAAGGGATTACTTTATTTGTAAGGAATGTAATGAAAATTATTAACACAGTGGAACGCAGAAATAATGTAAAAGAATGAAGCCATCAAATCTAGCATGCAAGGGGGCCAGTTTAATTAAATCATATAATTTGACATTTGAATAATTGGCATTCATAATTGCATTAATGAAATAAAATTGGTATTGTTATAATGAGGTTGCAATTGGAACAATATTGGGAAATCAATGAAAAATATATCTTAAAAAATAATAATAGTAATATTTTAGCAGTTCCCCTACTGCTGATGAGCCATAGAATCCAAAAATACTGCACAGGTGATTCTCTCCCCTATCATTATTAAAATTACAATAATCAATCCACCTGGCTGGTCCTCCAGATGTCACAGTGGAAAAAAAGAATCAACAACCAAGCCTGAAATGATTATAAGCTCCTCTGTGCTCCATAGACAACAAGGATGGGCTTTGTTACTTATCACTTATCAGTTTCCCTCTTTCATATCAAATCACTGCATTTTGTTTGGCATCCAAGGCATTCTGTTGTGACAGTGTTCAAGTTGACAATAAGGTGGATACCTGTCCCTTACATTACCAGATTGACAGAGTCAGCTGCCACCCAATTTGTCTAGTTTAGATCAGGTGGAAAAGAGGAATAATACTGTAGAAAGAAGCAGGGGAGTCCATGCACACAAGTGTATTTGCCATCAGGATGTTGCTCCTGCTGCTTCTGCTGCTCCCCAATATAGTGTCCCAAGTACAAAGTGCTAAATGCACAACAAATCATCCTGTTCATGTTCCACACGAGTGGTATGAGCCAGGTGACCTGGTCATTGGTGCAATGGCATCTCATATCTTTTACATAGTGCCCAAATTATCCTTCAAGAAACACCCTTCCCAGGTCTTCACTGATACCCCACTGTAAGTAACCGGTAATTAATATTATTTTATCTATTGCTTATAAGCTGTTTCTGACTGAAAATAACTTTTATTGTTTGGGGGGGGGGGAATCTCTTCCACTTTATTTTTTGAATGTGGAGAGATTTTATTAGAAATCTCTGTGCACATAGGCTATGAACATTAAGCTTTTTAAAAAATCCAATTCTGTAAAGAGAGACAGAAAAGAGCAGGAGAAAGAGAAAAGAGATGGCATAAAAACACAGGAGAAACATATAGCCAAAAGTGTTGTACTCAACTTTGTTGATGATACCCAAATTTTCAAGGTGGTGAAAAGAAACATGGGTTGCTGAAGATATTGAAGAAAAATGCAACAGCTTTTACATGCCCAGGTAGAGACCCCCCAACCCCAGATGACACCAGGTGGAATAATGAGTCGTGACAACATGTTATGGCATTAAAATTGGTCAGAACTTTGTTAAATTTTCAGATGTAGGAACACCTTGGCTTGGGCAATACTCAAATTTTCAAGCTAGTGAAAACAAACATGGATTGCTGAAGATATCGAAGAAAAGTGCAACAGCTTTTTTAATGACACAGTATTATGAAACTGCCTAATAAGTAAATAAACTATTCTCGTCCTCTCGTTTTAGGCAGGAGGTGAAACTCTTATATCTAGATTATGTTTAATTTTCCCACTCTTATTTCATCTGCAGGGTGGTGACAAAGTTTTACCAGCAAATCCTGGCCTTGGTGTTTGCTGTTGGTGAGATCAACAAGAATCCCAGGATGTTGCCCAATGTCTCTCTTGGCTTCCACATCTATGATAGCTATTATGATTCAAAGATGACCTACCGAAACACTCTGGACCTGATCTTTAAATCACATCACTTTGTTCCCAACTACAGGTGTGGCATCCAGAAAAATGTCATAGGAGTCATTGGGGGACTCAGCTCTGATACCTCCTGGTGCATGGCAAACATCTTAGGTCTTTTCAAGATTCCACAGGTAGAATATGGGTTTTGGAAAACAGAGATTTCATGCTTTCCTTGCAGTAGGAATCTACTGATTCATACATATGGAGTGGGAAAATGGACAAAGTAAAAGAGCCATAATAACCATATCCAACAATGTTTGTAAGAAGGGCAATTTGTGTTTAATAGATAAAATAGGAGATTTCTGTATAGCTGCCAGGTATATATATGAGGCACTTAGACTGGTTAATATACATCAATCTTGCAGGCCCTGCACTGGCTTCCTGTGAGCTATTCAATATATGACATTGACATTGGTTCATAAGCAAAAATTACTCCGAAGACATTAACTAAAAATGTTCCTCCCCTTGAGAATCAAGTTATTCCTTTCCCAAAGTATGATGTTAATCAACATTGTTCACTTTCAGAGGCTAATTGGAAACACTGTTTTCTTGCTATTGTTCTGTCACCTCTCACCCGTCATTTCAGAGCGTTATATAGTGGTTTCAGTATTGTGCTGTTCTACTTCATTGTTGGATTTCATTTTTGTTCTTTTAATCTTTCCTGGAATGTTTAGCATGGTGTTTCTGTATCTTACTGATATTTTATATGATGTGGTTTATTGTGCTCAGCGAATAATAACATATGCAGTCTAATAGAGATCTTCAGGATTTCCCAAGATATCTTCCTGAGAGAGTTCTTAGCAGATGCAGAAGCAACCTCTCTCTACAAACGCTTATAAAGGTTACAAAGCAAAAGAGCATGATCAACAATTTCTATTGCTCCACCTCCACCTTGGACTTTTGTTCAATGATCCACTTAGCCTTGATAAATGTTCCTCTCTAATTGGAGACAATCAATATGTACAAGAATGAAGCTGTGATGATGCTATAATAACAACAATAAATATCTACAGGAACCATTGAGCAAAATTATCCCTGTTTTCTATGTAAGTTGGGTTTGGTGCTGTCCCTAAACTTGATAGATTGAATATATATTCTATATATGTGTGGGGTGTGTTTAAATAAATTGGAATATCATGAGTTCTCGTTTCCACTTGGAAACGTTTGGCTTTTGCTTTTTCCAGATTTCATATGGTTTATTTGAACCAGCCATAAATGATGGAACCAAGTTCCCTTCCTTTTACCGCATGGTCCCCAATGAAGACCTTCAATATCAGGGAATTATCCAGTTACTTCTGCATTTCAGATGGAAATGGGTTGGGCTCTTGACTCCAGCTAATGAAGCTGGGGAACAGTTCTTACAGATAATTGAGCAAATGTTTTTAAAGAATGGAATCTGTTCAGCATTTACAGAAAGAGTTAAACCCAATATACATTATAATGCTAACTTACTGGAAATGCTGGATGACTCAAGGATTTTGTTACCAACTTTCACAACCAGCAAAGCCAATGCAGTTCTTGTATACGGAGAAAGTAGATTTATTATATGGCTGTCAGTTACTTTAAAGGTAATGAAGTTAACTCAGCTGCTATTTCTTCATAAGAAGTCCCGTGAAGGAAAAGTATGGATTACAACTGCCCAAATTGATTTCATATTACATAGCCTTCAAGAAATTATTGATGTTAATATACAAATGCTCCATGGTGCTATCTCCTTTGCAATTCACTTCAAGGAGATTCACAACTTTAAATACTTTCTTCAAAGTATACATCCTCATTTGACAGAGGCAGATGGTTTCATCCAAGATTTCTGGGAAGATGCATTCGGCTGTTCACTTTCAAATTCCACTTTCTCAACATTCTTTGATAAAATGTGTACTGGAGAGGAAATACTGGAGAACCTCCCGGCACCACTTTTTGAAATGAGCATGACTGGCCACAGCTACAGTATCTATAATGCTGTTTATGCTTTGGCACATGCTTTAAATAGCATGCACTTGGCTGGAATCAACCACAAAATAAGAGATGCTAAAGGAAAACTCTCTCCTCAATATGTAGATCCTTGGCAGGTATTGTTCCCTGTTACAAAGCATTCACTGCATTGGTCCATTTTGTGAGTAAGCATTTAATCATCAGTAAAGAAATAAAAGAATAAAACTTCAGAAATTAAAAATAAACCTTAAGTAAATTTATTGTATGAAAGATGGGAATTAGAGTATTTCCTATAATGATACTAAACAGACTTTAGATGACACAGACTTTCAGAAGCAACAGACTACCAACAACTACAGGTAACTGTAGCTGTGCCAACCACCTTCTCCACACTGCAAACCCCTCCGTTTTCTCCCCATCTCCCTCCCCAATTATCTCTGTCTCTCTTACCTGTCCAGTTACCCAGTGGTGTAAGGTTGGGGGCCTGGGGCCCATTGGCCCTGGGCACATAATTCTGAGCGAGAACAACCAGGATCCCAACCCTAGGCACTGGCTATTGCAGGGATCCTCATATCCAAGATAAAACAGAAGAGCAGCCCATCAGGGAGCTGCCACCACCTGGGCACGTCCTGGAAGGCCCCGTCCTCAGCTCCTCATCTTTCCCTGTATGCCCACCACCAGGGGTTTCCGGGCCTTGAGGCCTCACTGGTAGGTCCCCAGAAGAGGCTAGCAACTGTGTGATCACTGTCTCTAGACCCTGCTTTTCTCGCCCCTCCTCCTGTTCTGCCTCTGAGTCTGGATTTCAGTCTGGCACAGCCTCTTCCTGCTCCCTTAACCCTGTTGCCTCTTCTGTTTCTGACACCTCCTCCTCCCAGTCTGCTCCCTCTTCTCTCACTGACCACTCGTTGTTATCCCACCACCAATCCCCTGGCTCTGAGCCTTGAGGGTTGCCCAGCTGGAGCCTCCTACCCTTCCTCTACATCCAGCCAGTCCCTAACACCAATGCTCAGGTCTACTCTATAAACTAAGTAAAGGTCCAGTCAGACGTTCTCATGTTGTCTTCCAATGTCTTGAGAGAATGAGCTCCCATCTCTACTCTTACTTGACTTCTCAAATTCCTTCCCTTTCATGGGTTTTGACAAAGGTTGATCCCAAGCAAACAGATCTATAGGCTTAACTGTCCTTCACATATCTTTATGGAAACCTCTTGACTGTTGAATTGAGACTGATTCATGATTTCCCACTCCTCCTGTACGTGCAACTGAAATATTGCTTTCCATTGTGAACTGAAGTGTTTAACTGCTAAAGGAAAAGGATTCGATTCCATCTAGGGATGCTATCCAACAATCTTAATCAGAATGCTTTATAGACATTTTTATTCTCTTCGTCTTAGCTCCATTCATTCCTGCAGAGAATCTCATTCAACAACAGTGCTGGGGATGAAATCACATTAAATGAATATGGAGAATTAGCAGCTGGCTTGGATATGACCAACTTGGTCACTTTCCCAAATAATTCATATGTCAGGGTGAAAGTGGGAAGGTTGGATCCTCAGGCTCCATCGGGCAAGGAGCTCACCATTAATGAAGACAGAATCAAATGGCACAGACGCTTCACTAAGGTATGGAAAATAAATGCACAGTCCCTGAAATGCCATAATTTGTGGTTATCCCCAATATGGGACGTAATAGCACATTATTAACTTTGATATTCAATATTGAAAATCTGGCTTAAAATAAGATTTCAATCTGCATGAATACTACTTTGATGGAGAGATACTCTATTTGAAAGAGTGACTTTTCCTCTATGTTTGCACCTTCAGCTTCTGAGGCCCTGCCTGTTCAACTGTGTACATGATAAGATACTGCATGTGAGACTGAAATTTCCTTTATTTTAATTTTATGCCTATAAACCATCTAGAAGAAAATGTTGTCCTATAAGAAATACTGTGAGATCTAACAGTAAATCAAAGAACGAGCCAAAATACCAAAAAATCAAGAGGCACAAAAGACAACTCACACTAAGAAGGAAGAACAGCTATCAGAGAGTCCAGCATTGGCCAACATTCTTGTTTGTGGATTCCTTGAGGCAAATCTTCAGTTAGTGGCATTAGATTGAAGACTAAGCCAGCTATATCATTGTTTGGAATGAGAATGAACATTATAATCTTCTTGAGTCTGTATGATGCTAATTTCAGGGTGCATACATAGGAGCAGCTGTAGCTGGTGAATAGGTGGGTGCAAGCCCTTCTAGCCACAGAAGCAACTTAAGACTCTAGTGATGAGTTAGAATCAAGGAATACTTCCAGACTTAAGAACTTCTGGCTTCAGAGAGAGTGCAACCTCTCCCAGAACAGGTCAGGAGTAGGAACCACATACCAAAGCATTTCCCTCCTATCAGGATTCAACCCCCATCCAATCCATCACTCTCTCCAGACACCTGTCCAGCAACTTCACCACCTCCTCTCATTCCGATGGAATGGAGAGATAGAGCAACACATCATCACCATACAGATGACACTGTGTTCTGGATCCTAGGATATGATTCTGAAGAGTTGCATACAGGTGATAAATGGCAACAAAACACAGAATGGGTCTTAAAGGGACACCAAAGCCCAAAAGCCATGGAGTGGTTCCCTAGTACTAGTTTCTCAGAGTGACCCTGCAGGTAGGAACAGAACCACTGTAATGGGGTGCCTTTAATTCCCATCTCCTTGAGTCACAACAAAAAACATATGTGAAATCCTTGAAGAAAATGCAGTTAGGTTCTGAGGTGAAATTAGACTGAATTCTGGCACAGCTGTAAGGGTGGATGATCTAGGTATGAATATTGCAGTTTTCTTGAG
Organism: Podarcis pityusensis; assembly: GCF_964106645.2. Lineage (NCBI taxonomy): Eukaryota > Metazoa > Chordata > Lepidosauria > Squamata > Lacertidae > Podarcis > Podarcis pityusensis. The sequence goes on along the minus strand of NC_138038.1, from coordinate 45,249,945 downwards.
TTTGTATAATGCTTAGAGGAGCAGCTCTTTACCCCACTGTATGTGACACCTGTGCACCTATGGATCATATATTTCACACTATTAGTCCTTGTATTTACTGTTAAATCACCTGATATTGGATACTAGATAAATCCCCCCCCCCAATTTTACTTTTCCTACCTCTTTGGATAGGTGCCACCCCCTTCTATATGTAATGACATCTGCCATTCTGGATACAGGAAGACAAAGAAGGAGGGGAAGAAGTTTTGCTGTTATGATTGTGATCCATGTCCAGAAGGAATGATCTCAAATGAGAAAGGTGGACAATGTCATCTTAGACAATACCTAACAATGCAATTCCATGGTTATTAAACTGCTGAAGGAGGGAAGGTTTAAATTAAATTGATGTGTTGATCTCATTGTTTATAGACAACATCAAAATATTTTTATCTTTAAAATATTTTGAAGAATTTTTAAAAATATATTTTTTTACCTTCACCTTCTACAAAATTAGGGTGGAATAGAATTGGTGATTTCTCCTCTAAGAGTTAGGTTGTTTGACAAAAGGGTGAATGCCTTTCTGGACTCCAAAGATTTCAACTGTAATTTATTACTTAATTTGCTATACAGTTTATGTGGTTCTTAGAACAAGCAGGGGGACTGTAAGAGCAGATGTCCTCCATGTAGAAAATTACGGGTTTGATTCACGAGATTAATTTTTGATAGCTCTAGGTTAAAAGCATTTGGGCTTGAAGTTCTTAAACATTTTTAGGTAGAAAACACTGTGCTAGATGGATTATTGATGAGGAAATTATTAAAAATAGTTTTGGAGGCTTCAAACTGTCATGCATTGTTTCTTTGTTTTCAGACATGGAAACATGTGTCAGTTGTCCAGCAGATCAGTATCCAAACAGCGGCCAGGATCTATGCATTCCTAAGATTCCAAACTTCCTAGCCTTTGATGAAACCTTGGCCATTGTTTCAACTTCCTCTGCACTTTTATTCTCTCTGATCACAATTCTGGTGCTCAGCATCTTCATTAAGCATCGCGATACAGCCATAGTCAAAGCCAACAACCGAAGCCTCACCTATGGTCTCCTTATCTCCCTCCTCTTGTGTTTCCTCTCTTCTTTGTTGTTCATCGGAAAACCTAATATGGTGACTTGCCTTCTCCGACAAACTGCTTTTGGCATTGTCTTCTCTGTGGCCCTTTCCAGCATCTTAGCCAAAACCATATTGGTGGTTTTGGCATTCATGGCTACCAAACCAGGATCCAATATGAGGAAATGGGTAGGCAAAGAACTGGCTTATTCCATTGTCTTTTCCTGCTCCATTGTTCAAGTAGGAATCTGCGTCCTCTGGCTGGCAACCTCTCCCCCATTCCCAGATGTGGACATGCACTCAATGCCTGAAGAAATCATATTTCTTTGTAATGAAGGGTCAGTCTCCATGTTCTATTGTGTTTTGGGCTACATGGGCTTCCTGGCCATTATCAGCTTCACGGTGGCCTTCCTAGCCAGGAAGTTGCCTGACACTTTCAACGAAGCCAAGTTCATCACCTTCAGCATGCTGGTCTTCTGCAGCGTTTGGCTCTCCTTCATTCCAACCTACCTGAGCACCAGAGGAAAATACATGGTGGCTGTGGAGATCTTCTCCATCTTTGCTTCTGGTGCTGGGTTACTGGCTTGCATTTTTTGCCCTAAATGCTACATTATTGTGGTGAGGCCTGACCTGAACAACAGAGAGCAGCTAACAAAAAGAAAGGTATAAATGACAGTGGAATTTGTGGTTCTTTTGGGTCTGAGGCTGCATGGACTTGCTGGCTGGTATCACCTTCTGGGTCCATACTCCAGATATGTGTAGTGTTTGCTTTTTCTTCTCCTGCATTCCCATGGGTGTCCCACATTTCTGCACAAAGGGATCTGTTTCTTTGTGCTATGCTCCACTCCTCCTTTCTTCCCACCGAGTGCAGCCCTGACCTCTGCTTGCCCTTCAGAGCCAGTGTGTCACATGGTACTGGGTCTTGGCTGCAGCCGCCTCTTGTCCTTCTTGCCCACTCTCCAGCAGCTGCTACAATCTGCCCAAGGGAAGAGGATGGCGGTAGCGTCCATGGAGAGGCAATGGAATGCTCCCTCACAGCAGCTACAGCAGTTATTGTTCAGGACAAGCACCAACTCATTTTCCTCCCAAAGCTTCACAGCAGCAGCCCTGGCAAAGGATCAAATCAGAAGCCAGGATGTTTTTTTAAAAATTCTGGGACTGTCCCTGGAAAATCGGTACACTCAGAGTGTATGCGTATGGATGGAGCAATATTCCTTCTCCCAATAAGTGCTCAGAAGAACATAATTGCAAAGGGAATAATTGTACACAGGGTGGTTGCATCATGGAATTGATTATTTTGTATACTTCCAAATCAGCCATGTTATAATGAGGGCCTCTTGAGTTTGCCATTAGCACCATTAACTCAAAACAACCCAGGTCTCACAGGCATAACTTCCCATCACTTGAGGAGTGCAATTTGACTAGAGAGCAGAGGGGAAAGGAGAAGTAGGAGATACACAGGGTATAAATATGGGGGTGAGAATGAAAGGGGCAGGTCTTTAGGAGAAAGTCAATTTCCTGGTATTATCCTTGCAAAGCTAGAGTTGCCATTTCTTTCAGGTGGGTCCTTCCTTTGAACCTGACCAGCTATTTCAGAAGAATACTTTGGTTCTTGATAACATGGTAAAGCTTATTGTTGACGAAGTCGTATCTTCCTTAAAGCTGGGGAAGGGAATGTGGGGAGTGATCAGAGGGTAAAAGAATAAGATTCAAATGCTAAAGTATCTCAAGTAGAAATGTTATACTGATGATGGATAAAATCATGCAGATTGCATTAAAAAAAACTTTCTAGATTTATTCCTATTGTTGTCTGCATCGAGATCTTCAGCTGGTGGGCCTTGTAGCCTTGCTTTTACCCATATTGGGTGTGTACCATCACAGACTGGTTCATCCATAGCCATAAGAGGAGTCACAAATAACACCCATCCTGGGGAGCCACTCTTTCGTTCAATATTGCAGTCATCATTTGCTACTCCCCTGCTGGGGATAAAATTATGTAGTGAACAGTAATAGGATATGTGCTGTCTGAGGACTATTTCAACTAACAGTCAGTTCATAGTTTTCAAAATTAGGAAGTGTATGCTATTTTGATCTCCAGAATAGAATGAGATGTTAGGTTGGAAGCTGCTATGCATCTTTCGCCTCCTTATGTATTATGGGTTGTATGCAATGTTCATCATTGCATACAATGTTCATCATCATAATAAATTATTATTATTGGGAACCAGGCAGAGGGCCTTCTCAGTAGTGGCGCCCACCCTGTGGAATGCCCTCCCATCAGATGTCAAAGAGACAAACAACTACCTGACATTTAGAAGACATCTGAAGGCAGCCCTGCTCAGGGATGTTTTTAATGTGTGACATTTTAATATATTTTTGATCTTTGTTGGAAGCCCCCCAGCCATATGGGCAGGGTACAAATAAATTATTATTATTATTATTATTATTATTATTAGCCCAGAATAGACCTGTTGTAAGTAATGGGTATGCTAACTTAGCTACATTCAGTGGTTCTACTCTGAGTAGAACTTAGTTGACTTACAAATTCTAATTTTGCTGTGTTTTGGAGCATTAGGGCTTCTATGCAAGACCCACCATGGGAGTATGGGAATGTAGACAAGGAACTGTTTTGTGTGTTTTTTATCCCAAAGATTTGTGTGATGTATAAAGAACTACAGGTAAATAATGGGTTTCAAGACTTGTGAATTCCCATACCTTAGAGTAGTAGAGAACTGTATAGGGTAGGAAAATGCATTGATTTCAATCCAGAAACACATTCTCTTCAGAGCAGCATGAAAACCAAGTGTATAATTGCTGTATTAGAGGGGTTGTTAGACTACAAGTGCCTTAAAACGATATTTCTATATTTTTACCTCTAAACATTACCCAAAATAGTTCACTCTGGGGTAACGTCTCAGGATAAACTGGTCTGAGCTGACACATCCGGCCAAGAGATGCTGACTTGCTTGCCCTTCAATTTGTGACCATCAACGCCATGTATTTTGTTCTCCCATGATGCGTACTGCCTGAATGGCGTGTGGAAACGTAACATCGGTCCTTGAACATTTTGAACTTCTAGGATTCCTGTACCCCAAAGACCTAAAGTCCATGTTGCTCATCTTCTTCTTCTTCATGTACATATTGTGTCTTTCCGGAAATGGCTTGATCCTCTTAGTGGTAGGACTGGAACCCCACTTGCACAAGCCTATGTACTGGTTCCTCTGCCACCTGTCCATCATAGACATGATGGTCTCCTCAGTGGTAGTGCCCAAGTTGATTGTTTGGCTGATGGGAGGGAATGGGGCCATCTCCTTTGCAGGGTGTGTAGCCCAGCTCTTTTTCTTCCACTTCCTGGGCTGCACCGAATGCTTCCTGTACACTGTGATGGCCTTTGATCGCTTCCTGGCCATCTGCAAACCACTCCACTACGGCACCATCATGAACCACCGTGTGTGCTTCTACCTTTCTGCGGGCACCGTGTTGGGAGGTGCTCTGCACTCTGCTCTAGAGACTTCCCTCACCTTCCATTTGCCATACGGACGGGGAAACCAGGTGAACTTCATTGTCTGCGACATCCCAGCTGTGCTGAAGCTGGCCTGCGTGGACACATCCCTCAATGAGATGGTGACTTTCATTGACGTGGGGTTGGTCGCCATGGCTTGCTTCCTCCTGATCCTGACATCTTACATTTATATCATTTGTGCCATCCTGAGAATTCCCACTGCCAAGGGGAGACACCGTGCCTTTTCCACTTGCACAGCCCATATCACCTTGGTGATGATCTATTATGTGCCTGTTGTTTACAACTACCTGAGGCCGGCGTCTCAGGAATCCTTTGATGGCATCATTGCCATGTTTTATGCAGCAGTGACCCCCTTTTTAAACCCTCTCATATACACACTGAGGAACAATGAAATGAAAGTGGGTTTGAAGAAATTGTGCAGTACAAAATGGCAGGGTTCTAACAAGTTGGTTCGAACATGGTGCTGATAATGTCAAGGTTGCAGGTTCGATCCTCATAAGTTGCTTATTGCTGTGTTGCAGAGTATTGGACAAGATCAGGGTTTCCCAAGCTTGCATCTCCAGCTGTTTTTGAACTTGTAGACCCATGTCTGGGAAACCCTGAACTAGATGATCCTTTCCAATTCTATGATGGTTTTAGGTAGGAGTTTTGCTGAAACCAGGAGGAAACAAATATTCCATGCCTTTTGGTTTGCTTTGTGTGTGTTTTTTGTAATTTATTTATTTTTAAAGAACCATGCAGTCCAACTGTTATGTAGATCTTGGCTGTTTATGAACATTTGAATTTCTGGTCACTGCAAGAAAAGACAGACACCATGGTGCACAACCTGAGCATCGAATACCCACCTCGCTCTATTGTAACCCTTTATGCCATTTACAATGTGTTGTGCACATGATAGGAAATAACCACCCATGACCACAAAGTCTCCTTTGGTTATACCACTCATCTCTTCCTCTATCTGTGCACATGGATTCAAAGTCCAATTTATGTAGTAAGTGTGCAGGTGGTACCTACCTATGGTTGCTGGTTTTGTGTGTGCCCCATGTGGTCATCCAGTGAAATGCAGGGGGCAGTGAAGAACTTTCTGGACCGATACTGCCCACCCAGGCATCCCATTGGATCTTCTTTAACCAGTTCTTCTTCAGCTCTGATGTGTTTCTGTATTCTTGGTGGTTCTTTCATGTTGATACCCTGGTTTTCCCTTCAGTCCTCTCCAGCCCATGAGTTCTGGCCAATTACCTGTCTCATAGCTGCTGGTTTCTCGCTGCTGTCTCACCCCAGACTTTTGCCCATAACCAAGCCTCTATGCCAAAACAATTGTTTGCAAATGATTGTTCCCCAGTAGAGTTCCAAGCAACAATATATTTTTAACTTTCAAATAAACAATAGTTTTAATAATACACACTGGACTCTGGTGAAACCATAGGGCATAAACATGTTCCCCAGATGTGCACATATCCCGAGAGAACAAGTAAGGAGGTAGCAAGAAATTCAGAGAAGCTGCAACATTATAAAGACACAGGGGGGAGATGAAATGGTCTGTCATGGTGGAAAATGTTCAGTTGATTATCTTCTACAGCTATCCTGTAGCCAACCTGTATTCCCCAGACTGGTTTTTCTTTCTTTCTGCATCTCAGAAGAAACAAATATGAATAAAAGAAAATCTAATTTGTGTGATCTGGACTTGCCTGGCCACAACACAACTGAAAGCAGTTAAGGTGTTCCAACACCCTCTGTTTAATCTCCTGAAGAAGATCACACAGTTACTACTCTGAAGAGGAAAGTTAGTTTCAGAATCTCCTAGCTGACGTTTGACTGAAGGTACGTCTGAGGCAAATAGCTTGGTAAAATATCCATGAGTCTCCTGAACAGAAACTAACCACAATGATATAATAACAACTAAGCTTCAGCAAGCTTTTGCTAATGATGCCTTGATAAGTGATGGAATTATCCTATGATCCATCAGACATTCTAGCCATTTCTCAGGTAATTTTACCAATGATTTTATAGCACACCTATAATCTCATCAAAGAGGTCATTTGGCCAACGCCTATCAGGAAACTGGATTGAATAGCTCCCAAATGCATTTCTGGAAGACGTTAAGGATTTAAAAAGTAATAAAATAAAATAAGCTCAAAATAGTCTTTGGAGAATGAGATCATGGCAAAAACATCATGTGCATGAAATTCTGATATTAATGTAGTTTGGGATTATTTCTGAATATTGTGCACTGTTATTTCCCCCAGTTTATGATCCCACCTACAGCAAAGTATCTTATGAACAGCAACAGATCTTGCGGCCTCAAATTTCAGCAGCGCCGTGTGCAACCCCAAAATTCAGAGCCCCCCCCATCTCTCATACTCCATTCTAAAGCATAGTTGCAGAATCCCCTACAGCACCCTTGAAGCTCCGTGTCCCGTGCAGCCAAACCAGTCACACTCCCCTAAATCTGCCTCTCTTACCAATGGAGTGTGCAAATGAAACAGCACCAACAGAGTTCGTCCTCTCTGGGCTTCCATACCCGCAAGAGTTGAAGGTCCCATTGTTTCTCTTCTTCTTGCTCATGTTCCTGCTGACCCTGTCTGGAAATTCCCTCATTCTCTGGGTGGTGGCTTCTGACCTCCAGTTGCACAAGCCCATGTACTGGTTCCTCTGCCATCTGTCCATCCTGGACATGGCTTTCTCCTCTGTCGTCGTTCCCAAAGTGATTGCAGGATTCATCCCTGGTGGAAAGGTCATCTCCTTCACAAGTTGTGTCTCTCAGTTATTTTTCTTCCACTTCCTTGGGTGTGCAGAAAGTCTCCTTTACACCTTGATGGCATACGACCGCTTCTTGGCCATTTGTAAGCCCCTCCATTACAGCAACATCATGAATTGGAAAGCCTGCCTTGGCCTCTCCTTGGGGACAGTGATTGGAGGCTGCCTGAACTCAATCATGGAGACAACCCTCACCTTCCATTTGCCATATGGGTTGAGAAACTACATTGATTACATCTTCTGTGACATCCCTGCCGTGTTGAAGCTGACTTGTGCTGACACAGAGCTCAATCAGATGGTGATGTTGATTGACATTGGCATTGTAGCAATGACCTGCTTCCTCCTTATCTTGACCTCCTATGTCTACATCATCTCAGCTATTCTGAGGATCAGCAGCAGGGAAGGGCGTCGCCGGGCCTTCTCAACCTGCACAGCCCATCTCATTGTGGTGGGTGTTTATTACCTACCTGTGGTTTATCACTACCTGAGGCCAGCTTCTCAGGACTCCATGGATGCTGTGGTGTGCGTGTTCTACACCACGATAACCCCATTTTTGAACCCGCTCATCTACACACTTAGGAACAAGGAGATGAAGACTGCTCTGGTGAAAAAGTGGAGTGGGAATGCAGAGTAAACAGCACCCATCTTCACACAGCTTTTTAGCGGCTTTTTAGAATGCCAGTTCAATTCGGATTGGCTTCACCGTGTGATGAATTGGTTGCGGGAGCAGAAACAATGATGGAATTGGCTGGAACTTAGCCAACCAGTTCTGTGGGACCTGGGGTGACTGCCAATGTTGTCTATGCTCAGTTTAAGGTGTGGTGTCGTGTACTGGTTAGGGTGTTGGACTAACACTTGGGAGACCAGGTTCAAGTTCCCAGTCAGCTATGAAGCTCACTGGGTGACCTTGGCTCAGTCACCATCTCTCTGCCTAAGCAACCTCACAGGGTTGTTGAGAGGATAAAAGGAGGAGGAGAAAATGTACTTCACCTTGAACTCCTTGGTTGAAAGGTAGGATTGAAAAGCAAAAATAATTAAATGATATATTAAAAAAACTATGTGGCTGTACTTTGAAGAAGCCCCCTTGCATTCCCTTCTGAATTTCTCAGGATGTCTGCCATGTTCTAGGGTGTTTTTGCAGTTGGAATAACTTTTGCTTTTCTGCATAATTCCTTACCTGTCCCTAAGAAAGAAGTATGGTCCTCCTGAAATACGTTTTAGTTTAATACACATGTGTATAATTTTACTTACCTTTATTGTATAAGCATCTCCCTGATGACTATCCACATTCTTGGGTTCAAAAACTATTTTATTTTATTTTATTTTATTTTAAAAGATTTTGCTTTTCTGTTACATTAATACTAACAAATAAAAAATAAATTGATATTTTTAGTAAATATTTTGAGTCACACTTCTTCAGTAAAAAAATAAAGATTCGTTCATCATAAATCATAGTTCTCAGGATTAGACATATTTGCATTGATGCCAATGTTATATTCATAGTGTATTGCTGAAGTGCACTATGTAATGTTTTCAGATACTAATTTTATCTAATAAACTGTTTTGAAAAAGATATAAAGGGTTAAAATAAAGCATGGACTGGAAATGGGGTAGATAAAACACGAACATAAGAACATGTGGCTAACACCTCTGTCATGAGTATGGGTTGCTCGTGCGTAAGTTGCCGCCTCTCCTGGCTTTGTTGCCTTGTTAAACCTTTCAGTCTGGGCAGCCCTTCACTTCGTGGCTGCCTCAGTCGCTAGCAGTATCCGTCAGTGGGCGTTTCTTAAATCTTTTCCAACATAAAAGTTGTTTGACACCCAGTCTCCTCCTACTCTCTCTGCGTGGAAGTCTTCTGCGCAGGGAGGGCGTGGGTAGCGGAGGACCCGTGCTCTCCCCGCTGATGTCCAGTGAAGAGTCCTGGAGCCCTCTCGACGATTCCCCCATCTGCCCCCCTTTATCCCTGGTGTTGCGCTGATTTGCTTCCCCATCTGCGGAGCTGCCTCTCTCCCTGCTGGGCCCTTCTCCAGCATCATTTGAGAGCCTTCCCTCCGCCTCTAGCTCCGATGTCAGTTCCCTGACAACCTCAAAATCCAACTTTGTCCGATTTACTCCAAAATTGGGCCAAAGTTTTACAGCATTTTGCAGCTATTCAGTTTTGGGGGCTCTGCAAAACATGAAGTTTGCACTGCAAATTCTGCAAAACAATTGCAAAACTTTGGCCCAGATTAGGAGTAAATTGAACAAGGTTGGATTTCAAGCACTGTTAATAAGGTACCCGAGTTTGATGTATCATTTACTCTGTTCTTTGGGAGGTTTGGAGGAAATTCCAAATTTGGGGGTTCATAATTAACACAGCTTGTTCTCAGGCTTCTGGTGAAATATATTTGAGTAATGTACTGCCTGGATTGGCCACATCTAGCATAAATATCAAAATCCTGGCCATGTGCATTTGCCTGATCAATGGGAGAGTTCTTCTGCTTGCTGAACATCAGGTGCTAGGTCAAGTCATTGAACTCAGGAACTTAGGATTAGGGGACATAGTGGGAAGGGGGGTAAAGAGTGGTTTCACACACACACAAACACACACATGCCCCATCACACCTTACATATACCAACCACATAATGTATCCACCATCACCACTTATGCTGCCTAGTAAGTCACATAACTAAACACAAGGTTCCATTATGGAATGATTCCCATGGTTCCCACAAATGAATCAACATTTTAATGAGGCCCTCTGGAGTTTCAGCTGTTATTAACTCAAGAGCACCCCAATGGCCAGGGCTTGGTAACCTAAGAGACACAAAATAAGAAGAGAGCAGAGAGGGAACAAAAAGAAGATTATAAAGATGGGTGATCAGAACAAGAGGGGTAGATGCATAATACAAGAGCATATTAGGGAAATGTAAAGAAAACGAAGGTATTTTCTTTCACCTTTGGTGGACGTGCCCAAAGATCAAGGCCTTCTGGGAAATGATATATAATGAATTAAAAAAGGTATTGAAATATACTTTTCTAAAGAAACCAGAGGCCTTCCTCTTGGGCATGGTCGGCCAATTGGTGCGAAGGGAAGATAGAACTTTTTTTATGTATGCGACAGCAGCAGCAAGAATACTCATTGGGAAATACTGGAAGACACAAGAATTGCCTACCCGAGAAGAATGGCAGATGAAAGTGATGGACTATATGGAACTGGCTGAGATGACCGGCAGAATTCGAGATCAGGGAGAAGGGTTGATGGAAGAAGATTGGAAAAAATTTAAAATATATCTTCAAAAATACTGCAACATAAAAGAATGTTAGAAAGAGGTTGGAAAAAGAATATTAGGTCGTTTTGGCAGATAAGACATAATGGATTTAGTAAAAATGAAGTATAGAAAGTGAGGATAGAGGAGGATTAATTATATTATTGAATGTTAAAATAAGTAAATGAAAAGAAGGCTAGAAGGATTTGCTGGAAATACGATTTAAACTAGAATACAAAGTGGGGAGGTGAGAGGAGGTCACGGAAATAAGTAAAAGGAAAAAAGGTTGTAAAGGTTTAATTTGATTTTTGTTTTATTTTATTGTAATGTATTTTTGTATTTTTTGTTGAGTTTTTCTTATTGTCTGTTTTTTGTTATATGTTTATTCTATTTTGTATGGTTTTCTCTTTTTCTTTGTAATCCTAAAATTGGAATAAATATCTTTTAAAAAAAAAAATACAAGAGCATATTAGGACTCTCTTGCCATTTATATCATGTGGCAATAAAAGACTGGCACATTAAAGGAGTTGTTAGACATAACTGAAATTTGCATCCACCCACTGATGGAAGATCTAGGTGAAAACTAGCCTGAGCTGACACATCCCACCAAGAGATGCTGACTTTGGTTTTCCTTCAATTTGTGACCATTATCACCATCCGTTCTGTTCTGCTAAGATGAGTGCTGCCTAAATGGAGTGTGGAAATGTAACATCAGTGTTTGAACATTTTGAACTTGTGGGATTCATATATCCCAAAGAGCTAAAGTTTCCGTTGCTCACCTTCTTTTCCATCATGTATATATTATCTCTTTCTGGAAATGGCTTGATCCTTCTGGTGGTAGCCCTGGAACCTCATTTGCACAAGCCTATGTACTGGTTCCTCTGCCATCTGTCTGTGTTGGATATGATGATCTGCTCAGTGGTGGTGCCCAAGATGATTTTTTGGCTGATAGAGGGCAATGGGGTCATCTCCATCACAGGTTGTGTGTCCCAGCTCTTCCTCTTTCACTTCCTGGGCTGCACAGAATGCTTCTTGTACACCGTGATGGCCTTTGATCGCTTCCTGGCCATCTGCAAACCACTCCACTACGGCACCATCATGAACCATCAGATTTGCTTCAACTTCTCTATTGGCATCTGGTTTGGAGGCTGCCTGCACTCTATGGTACATACCTACCTCACCTTCCATTTGCCATATGGACGGGGGAACCAGGTGAACTACATCTTCTGTGACATCCCAGCTGTGATGAAGCTGGCCTGTGGAGACACATCCTTCCATGAGCTGGTGACTTTTGTTGACATTGGGATTGTGTCTTTGGTTTCCTTCCTCCTGATCCTCACATCCTACATGTATATCATTTGTGCTATCCTGAGGATTCCCACTGCCACAGGGAGACACCGTGCCTTCTCCACCTGTACAGCCCATATCACTTTGGTGGTGATATTCTATGTCCCTGTTGTTTACAACTACCTGAGGCCGGCGTCTCAGGACTCCCTTGATGGGACCATTGCTGTGTTCTACACAGCGGTGACACCATTCTTAAACCCTCTCATATACACTCTGAGGAACAATGAGATGAAAGTTGGTGTGAAGAAATTGTGCAGTAGGAAACCACAGCACTCCCTTAACCATGTGAGATCATCTTCTTGAAAAGATTATATATTGAGAAATCCTTGCAGTCCAACTGTTAAGTAGATATGGGTATTTTAGGAATAGCTAGAGACAACAAATAATCTGAACATGGAACATTTCCCTGATCTCTACTCTCTCCTTTTACCTGTTGTAAATAGAAATCTCAAACCTAAAAATATTCTTTGTCTAAACTATTCATCTGTTGGCTTTTTGTATTGTGAGAAGATGGAACTGGGGGAAATCTAATAGGATCCAAGCGCCTTCTGATTCAGGATGAATCATCCCTAAGTGATTAGGATGAAAATATTTCTGACTGTTCCAAAGGGGGTTGGATAGAACTAAGCAATCAAAGTGCAATAGCACATAATAGCCCTGAGATCTATGGATGATGGGCAGTATATAAATTCAATTTTGTTGTTGTTGTTGTTGTTAACAAGTGCTTTTGGGTAAGTGATAACTTTGTTGGCAATGAGTTATCAAAAATATTGGGCATATTCTTCTGATATAGTTGTCTGGGTTCAAAGCAAGCACCCACCTGAAATAAATGGCAAGAGATACTAGGGCCGACTGTGAGCCAATTCACAGAGGAATGGAATGGAAGGGAGAAGTGGGAGAGAGGAAAGGCCCTTAAAAGAGGGAAGAACAGCAGAGATGGTTGCATGAGGATCCTTCAGATTTGAAGCCACCCCTGTCTTTGACTGTGTCAAACCCCAATATCATAAACTGGTACTTAGTTATAAGTTATTTAATTTTGATTAATTCAATCACTGCTGAGGGAAGGGGATCATTTTATGCCCTAATCATCTCTGCTTTGGTCAACAAGGTTGGAAAATAAATGGGAATGGAACAGTACTGTGGACTGAACTATGTATTTTGCTACTGAAGTTGACAATGTTTACTGTGGGTTGAGTGGTGTAGTTCTCTACTGCTCTTGGCAGCACTTGCCATGGCAGCTGGAGCTACAGTGGAGTGTTCACATGGCTGCCTTGTTACCTCCACTTTCTGCTGAGCAATAATGTGGAAAGTCAAATATGGATGGGACAACAACCTTCTCTTCCAAGAAGTGTTCAAATGAATATAATTGTGATGTGGATAAATATTCAAAGGGTTGCATCATGGAATGGTTCCTTGATGTTCCCCCAAAGGAAGTAACACTTTAATAAGGGCTCCTGGGGTTTCAGCGCCTATCATCATTAACTCAAGATCAGGGGATAAATATGAGTACCTGAGGACAGGTGTTCAGGAGGAAGCCAATTGCCTAGGCTCCTCTTGCCATTTATTTCAGGTGGGTGCTTGCTTTGAACCCAGACAACTATATCAGAAGAATATGCCCAATATTTTTGATAACTCATTGCCAACAAAGCTATCTCTTACCCAAAAGCTGATGAAGGGAATTTGAAGGAACCTTTATTTTAAGAAGGAGGGGGATGAGTAGGATGGGATATCTTGTATGCCAACTGGGTACTAATGACTGATAAAATAATACAGGTTGTATTTTGTTGCAAGCTTTCTAGAGTCATGCACATGATGGTTATCACCAAAGATCTTCAGCTAACTGACCTTCTTTCCACTCCACTGAAACACACATATCTGTTTTTCTATATGTTAGGTGAGATCTGGATAGACTGAGTTGTTTCATTTGTAGGAGTAAGAAGAGTAAAAGGCAGCACTTCTCTTGAAGATCCTCTGCTCTGTTCAATATACCAGCCATCAGTTGCTGCTCCAGAGGAAGGGGGATAAAATGATGTAATGAACAGTGATGGGTAAACTACCATCACAGGAGCATTCCAGCTAACCTATTCATAACCTATGTTTCAAAATCAGCATGTTTCTGTTAATTTTGCTCTCAAGGACAAAATGAAAAAAATGTGTTGGGGGTCTGCTATATAGCTGTCTCCTCCCTATATACCAGAGGTTTTATCCAATGTTAGTCATGTTCAAAGCAGATATATTGAAAATAATGTAAATGAATTTCAAGAGGTATAGTATGAGTAGAACATAATTGGGTACATCCCTGTGTGTCTGAAATAGTAATGTCTTACTGAGCATTTTGGTTCTTTCGGTTTCTGTTCAAGGACTACTGGAGTGGGGGGAAAGGGTGTTATAGGGAGCTAGGATAGTGGCATCTGAAGCAGAAGCAGGCAGAAGTTAGCTCTCTGGGTGATTGGCAGTAGATTGGCAAAGGTTTCAGAATTATAAGTATTGCCTGAATGGAGTGTGGAAATGTAACATCAGTGCTTGAACATTTTGAACTTATGGGGTTTGCATATCCCAAAGAGCTAAAGATCCTGTTGCTCACCTTCTTCTTCCTCATGTATATATTGTCTCTTTTTGGAAACGGCTTGATCCTCTTGGTGGTTGCACTGGAGCCTAGTTTGCACAAGCCTATGTATTGGTTCCTCTGCCATCTGTCCATCATAGATATGATGATCTGCTCAGTGGTGGTGCCCAAGATGATTTCCTGGATGCTCAAGAGCAATGGGGACATTTCCTTTACAGAATGTGCAACCCAGCTCTTCTTCTTCCACACTCTGGGCTGTTCAGAGTGCTTGCTGTACACTGTGATGGCTTTTGATCGCTTCCTGGCCATCTGCAAGCCACTCCACTACAGCACCATCATGAACCATCGTCTGGGCACCTGTCTTTCTGTTGGCGCTTGGTTTGGAGGCTGCCTGCACTCTGTGGTAGAGACCTACCTCACCTTCCGTTTGCCATATGGACGAGGAAGTCAGGTGAACTACATCTTCTGTGACATCCCAGCTGTTCTGAAGCTGGCCTGTACTGACACATCCATCAATGAGATGGTGATTTCGGTTGACGTTGAAGTAGTGGCTGTTACCTGCTCCCTCCTGATCCTGACATCCTACGTGTATATCATTTCTGCCATCCTGAGGATTCCCACTGCCACAGGGAGACAACGTGCCTTCTCCACCTGTACAGCCCATATCACCTTGGTGGTTATCTATTATGTCCCTGTGGTTTACAACTACCTGCGTCCACCATCTCAGGACTCCCTTGATGGTATTGTTGCTGTGTTCTACACAGCATTGACCCCTCTCTTAAACCCTCTCATATACACTCTGAGGAACAATGAGATGAAAGTTGGCGTGAAGAAATTGTGCAGTAGAAAACACAGCGCTCACTTAACTAACTGAGTTCTTGTTATTGCAATTAGTTTTATTGAAAATCAGAGAAAATAAACAAGCTTTTCTAAAACCTACTCTTGCGTTCCAACGGTTAAGAACATCTCCACTGTTTGCAAGCAGCTCTTGAGCATGGGATACTCACCTGAGCTCTACTGTCTTTTTTTCTGTCATTTGCAACCTGGTGCCTGCAAGATGAAGAATAGCAATCTGTAACCACAAATTCTCATTTGTTTGCACCACTCATCTGTTTCCATGCATGCATTTAAAGCTCAATTTATACAGTCCTTCTCCAGGCGACTGCTGCTTATCCATGGCTGCCTTCCAGACTGCAACATAACTGTCTGAGGCTGCAGATCTAAACTCATTTACTACAGAGTACAGATGGGGAAGAATTTTTATTCACTTTGCATTTGAAGGCAAACTGAAGTTGTGCTTTCCTATACAATAAACAGCAGTGTTAGGGGAGTGGTAGTACCTCTGGTGGGGGACATGTCATGCTTATTATTATTATTATTATTATTATTATTATTATTAATACCACGCCCATCTGGCTGCCCCCCCCCAGCCACTCTAGGCGGCTTCCAAAAAAAATATTAAAATACTGTAATACATCAAACATTAAAAGCCTCCCTAAACAGGGCCGCATTCAGATGTCTTCCAAAAATCTGGTAGTTGTTGTTCTCTTTGACATCTGGTGGGAGGGCGTTCCACAGGGAGGACGCCACTACCGAGAAGGCCCTCTGCCTGTTTCCCTGTAACTTGGCTTCTCGCATTGAGGGAACCTCCAGAAGGCCCTCGGTGCTGGACCTCAGTGTCCGGGTAGAACAATGGGGGTGGAGACGCTCCTTCAGATATACTGGACCAAGGCCATTTAGGGCTTTAAAGGTCAGCACCAACACTTTGCACTGTGCTCGGAAATGTACTGGGAGCCAACGTAGGTCTTCCAAGACCAGTGTTATGTGGTCTCGGCAGCCGCTCCCAGTCACCAGTCTAGCTGCTGCGTTCTGGATTAGTTGTAGTTTCCGGGTCACCTTCAAAGGTAGCCCCACATAGAGAGCATTGCAGTAGTCCAAGCAGGAGATGACCAGAGCATGCACCACTCTGGCAAGGCAGTCCGTGGGCAGATATGGTCTCAGCCTGTGTACCAGATGGAGGTGGTAGACAGCTGCCCTGGACACAGATTTGACCTGTGTCTCCATGGACAGCTGCGAGTCCAAAATTACTCCCAGGCTGCGCACCTGGTCCTTCAGGGGCACAGTTACCCCATTCAGGACCAGGGAATCCTCCACACTTGCCCGCCTCCTGTCCCCCAAAAACAGTACTTCTGTCTTATCAGGATTCAACCTCAATCTGTTAACTGCCATCCAACCTCCAACCGCCTCCTTCAAGGTAGTTTCTCCACTTTTGGCCCCCACCTTGCACTCAGCTTTCACCTGTGGTTCCTAGAAGCTGTCAGAATGCAACAGAGTCCACACCCCGGGAAACGGCTTCAACTGGTTGGCTAAACCAGGTGAGGAGAGTCAAACCCTCATTGAGCTGTGATTCTTGTTAAGAACTCTCTGGGGGAACAATTATTTGCAAACAATGTTGTTTGTGGAAAGACTGAGTTTCGGGTAGGGATCTGGCAGGCCTCAGCAGCCAGAAACCAGGAGCTATGAAACGGGCTATTGGCCAGAACTGAAAACCCAGCAGGACTGAAGGAGAGACACATCAGAGCTGAAGAAGAACAGGTTCAAGATGATCCAATGAGCAGCCAGTCCAGAAAGTTATTTGCTGCCCCCTGCACCTCATTGGTTGAATACATGGAGTAGACATATATACTCACAAAATACAGCAGCTCCTGACAGTTGGTTTATATCTAGTCTAAGCTCAGTCCCACTGAAATCAATCTGACACCGTTACTCATGAGTTATTATCTTGTTGGTTTCAACAGGAACTAAGTGCCACTCATTTAATCTAAGCAGGACTGAGTGGAATTGTGTCTGCTAGAATTTATTTCTGCAACACCTTTCAGCCAATCCCCCCACCTACCCCCACCTTCATATAATCCATAGTTCTCCGGAAAGGTGGGCTGAAGGAGTTGTTGTTGTTGTTATTAGTCTAACCTGTCACTCAAGAAACATAAGCCTTGCTGGATCAGAACAAAGACTCATCTAAGTTCAGCATCCTATTCTTACAGTAGCCAATCAGATGCCTTTGGGGTATACACAGAACATTTGCCTTGCCTACAGAAGGTCCAAGGTTCAGCTGCCACCGCCACCCCTTTTTCTCCTAGTAGGATAGACTGCCTGAAACTCCAGGGAGCAGCTGCCAGTCAGTGTTGACAATACTTAGCCAGCTGGGCCAATGGTCTGACACAGTATATGGCAGCTCCCTGTTTTCCTGTGGATCATGGTCTCAGCATGGTCTCATGCTCCGTGTCCGCTTCTCTGGAGCAGCAGAAAGGTTGTTTTCTGCTGCTCCAGAGAAGCGGACACGGAGCAATGGATCCAAACTACAAGAAAGAAGATTCCACCTAAACATTAGGAAGAACTTCCTGACAGTAAGAGCTGTTCGACAGTGGAATTTGCTGCCAAGGAGTGTGGTGGAGTCTCCTTCTTTGGAGGTCTTTAAGCAGAGGCTTGACAACCATATGTCAGGAGTGCTCTGATGGCGTTTCCTGCTTGGCAGGGGGTTGGACTCGATGGCCCTTGTGGTCTCTTCCAACTCTATGATTCTATGATTCTATGTGTTGACATAGATTTTGGCTCAAACATTTATGATGAGATGTTCAGGCTGAAATAATTCTCAATCACTTAGACATATGTTAGATGTTCTTTCTCTAATCACTAAGTGAAATAAATGGGCAGGTGATCCTGCCACCATGGAGAACTGGCAGGAGAGCTAGGGCTTTTATTCTATTTTCACCAGCAATTCTATTTTCACAGCAATTGGACAGTTCCACCTACTTTCCATGATGGCATAGCATTGCGGCATGGCCCTGCCCCACCTCTGTGGCCTTTGCTACAGCCACATTTTCCCAGCTGATGAGAGATGCAGCAGCCTCTCACAGCAGTTGGATAATTTGAATTCAGGCCACCAGTGGATTGGCCAGTGGCAGGTGGGCTTAGGGGCGGGCACACCCAGGGGTGGAGCTGACTGAGTCTTCATGAGGACTTCCCTCAGGTCTGCTCCTTGGGAATAAAAGGAGTGTTTGTCCCTCATTCAGCACCATTGTACATTTGGACTGTTGACTGCAGCCAATGATGGATGGAGTCAGATCAAATGGTGGGTGGAGCCTGAGAGGGCAGGACTCTGATAGACTCCAGCTACAAAAGCGGAGGCTGCTGAAGAGGCTGAAGAGGGTGGAGACCATTTTGACTGCATACCCAGGACATCAATCTCAGTTTCTTATTTTTCCAAATATGAGTTCCATGTTCCCACATCAGTTTCCTATTATTATTATTATTTTTAAATAAATAAAAACACCAGAAAATTCACCAGCATCTTAATGTGGATTTATTGTAACATTGGGCATTCAGTTTTCCTCAATTCACACCTCTCTACAAAGCATATCACCCCTAATATGATGCATTTTGCATGTTATTTTCACCAATCTGTGCATTATGTGAAAGCCAAGGTAAAGAGAGATGTCTTTAGCATTTGCTACCAGCTGCATAGTGAAGAAGCCAGGTGCACCTCTGTTGGGATGGAATCCCACAACTTAGGGGCTGTCACAAAGAATGCCCTCTCCTGGGCCACCACCACCCAAACTTCTCAGGGAGGTGGAACTTCCAGGAGGGCCCTGTGGCGTTTGCCCTCCTAGGTGTGTGACATCATACTGGGTTCATAAGGAAAGGGTTAACTAAGTGTAAAATGACTAACCAATGGGAACCCAAGGGGAGGAGTTAGCGTTAGAGTTAGAGTTGTTGAGAAGTCAGTCTGGAGTTAGAGAAGGGGAGAGAGGATAAGTCTGTGGGTTGGGCTAGTCTGATGTGAGAGAGTGAGAGAATCTGTTAAGAGGAGTCAGTCAAACAGTTGATATAATCAGTCAGAAGGTATTAGGAAGGTATAGGCCAGTAAAGAAACTGACAAGAATATTATCTGAGAAACCATAAACTTGTTAACGCTTATAAAATAAACTTGTTTATTTGGTTCAATTTTAATAACTGTCTGGACTCAGTGTGTACCCGAGAGTAACGGGTTGGTGGCAGCGGGAAAGAGAGCACAGTGGTGGCACAGGGGTCAATAGACCGTCAAACGTCCAGGGACCCTGTGTGATCGCCACAGGCCCCCTCTGTTGATCTTCACATACAATAGGGCATGTGGAGATAAAGTCAGCATGTCCCATATTTAGAGCCTAAGTCATTTAGGTTGTTAAACACTAACACGGGCATCCATAAACATACTGACAGCCAATGAAGCTGTTTTAGAACAGGGGATGTATGAGTTCTAAAGGTAACCCCAGCCAATGGCAGCTGCATTTTGGACCAATTCTGAGTCATCTTCAAGGGCAGCTCCAGATCATAATCCAACCTGGAAGTTACCAGAGTATGGAATACTATAGCTAAGTCATCTCTGTCCAAATTGGGCTGTAGCTGGTGAAACAGCCATAGCTGGAAAGAGGCACGCTTTGTCACCAAGACTACCTGAGCTCCAAATGTCAATGTTGGATCTAGGAACATTCCCAAGCTAAGAATCGGCTCCTTTCAGGGTACCCAGAAGAGGCTTCAATTGTTGACCCAAATACAGCCCATCACTGCCTCCAAACACCTGTCTAGCAAGTCAGCTTTCTCTCCAAATTCAGATAGAGCTGAGTATCACCTACATATTGATGGCACTTCACTCCAAAATCCCTGATCACAACTCCCAGCAGCTGCATGTAGATGTTCAATAGCATAGGGGACAAAATGGAATATCTGAGGGTGTCGAAAAATGACCTTTCATAACTACTTTCTGGAAACAGTCCTGGAGGTAGGAGTAGATCAAATGAATTCAAATGCCCCCAACATTCATCTCTGGGAGCTGTTCCAGAAAGATACAATTGTCAATGGCATCAAAACAACTGTGAAAGATCAAGAAGAATGAGCAGGGTCATTCTCCCTGCAACTCTCTCCTAGCAAATGTCATCAACCAGGATGACCAGAGTGGTTTCAGTGCCATAACTGGGCCTTAAACTAGGCTGAAATGTATTCAGAAATTCAATCTCCTCCAACCATGCTTGAAGGTGGACTGCGGCAACCCTCTAAAGCTCCTTGCCCAAAAGGGGGAAATGAGCCACTGGGCAATAGCTGTTTAGCACTTCTGGGTCCAGGGAGGTCTTCTTAAGGAGGGGATGGACGGCAGCCTCTTTCAAGGCAGGTGGGTAGTCCCATCTCCTACAGTGATGCATTGATCACTCCCTAGGCCCACATGGTGAAGTCAATCAGACTTGACTTGATCAGGGTTCGAGACTCCCATTGTTCTAGGCACATTTTGCGACAGGGAATTTCATTAGTGCAAGCAGTTTCTTAGCTCTGGGCGCTGTACAGCGCCTAAGATTTCAGATTAAAACTGTAGAGTGGAAGGAAAGGAGGACCTTTTTCTGCCTCCCCACTTCCAGCCACTCTCTGAAGACTGGAGAAGGGACCCTCTTAAGAATATTAGGGGGGTGGGCAGGCGAAGGACTAGACTATGTGAAAAATGAACATAATATTTTAGCTGCAGTTCATTCATTTTCAACTTTGTATCCTTGTTATAAAAAAAGTGAGCCTAGACATGAAGTTGTTCCACCCATATCCTAGGTTTAAGGTGCCATTTAGCTCCTAGCTTTCATATCTCAGTTTCTAACACTGGACTTGATGTGTCAAAAGGAACAGAAAACAGAATTGCACACATGGGGGTTCTTTACATGGCAATCCCACCCCACCTTTTCACCACAGCAGTCTTCATTTCCTTATTTCTAAGTGTGTATATGAGCGGGTTCAAAAATGGGGTTATTGTGGTGTAGAACACACAAACCACAGGATCCATGGAGTCCTGAGAAGCTGGCCTCAGGTAGTGATAAACCACAGGGAGGTAATATATTCCCACCACAGTAAGATGGGCTGTGCACGTTGAGAAGGCCCGTCGACGCCCTTCCCTGCTGCTGATCCTCAAAATAGCTGAGATGATGTAGACATAGGAGGTCAAGATAAGGAGGAAGCAAGTCATTGCCACACTGCCAATATCTATCAACACCATCATCTGATTGAACTCTGTATCAGCACAAGCCAGCTTCAACATTGCAGGGATGTCACATAAGATATAGTCAACATCATTTCTTTGCCCGTATGGCAAACGGAAAGTGAGGGTTGTCTGTATAATTGAGTTCAGGCAGCCTCCAATCACCGTCCCCACGGAGAGGCCAAGGCAGGCTTTCCCATTCATGATGTTGCTGTAATGGAGAGGCTTACAAATGGCCAAGAAGCGATCATAAGCCATCAAGGTGTAAAGGAGACTTTCTGCACATCCGAGGAAGTTGAAGAAAAATAACTGAGAGACGCAACTTGTGAAGGAGATGACCTTTCCACCAGGGATGAATCCTGCAATCACTTTGGGGACGACGACAGAAGAGAAAGCCATGTCCAGGATGGACAGATGGCAGAGGAACCAGTACATGGGCTTGTGCAACTGGAGGTCAGAAGCCACCACCCAGAGAATGAGGGAATTTCCAGACAGGGTCAACAGGAACATGAGCAAGAAGAAGAGAAACAATGGGACCTTCATTTCTGGTGGGTATTGGAACCCTGAGAGGACGAACTCTGTTGGTGCTGTTTCATTTGCACACTCCATTGGTAAGATATTAATATCAGTTAGATAAGTTTGATTAACATTTTGGAAGTGAATGAGAAGGTGAGATATCACCACTGATGACAACGTTTTCCAAAAGTAGGTGACACCTATACAGTTCTAGGGAAGGACATGATCTATAGAAGCAGTTGTTGGCCTCCTCCCAGCACCATGGAAACAAGTCCATTAAGGTGAATGGAGAACCGCCAAACCTATCTCAGTCTGCTCTCAGCCAACGCCCACCTGCCTGCCTTCCTAGTCGCAAATGATCCAAGGGCCTGCCTGCTTCCTCTTCCTTTGTCTCGGTCTTGCCCAGAGGAGTTCTAGGGAAAACTTGCATTAGTTCGGTCTGTCATTGGCTCTGGCACCACCCACTGTCTGTCTTCTTGCCTTTCCCCCAACCATTTCCAATGGGCACCACTGTCCCAGCAACAACTTAGACCTTTGTTAATATCTTAATGAGCCCAGGTAGCAGATCATTGCTGAACAGCACGGGATTTGGGGTGGTAACTGCACCACAAGGGACAACGAGGTGTTGCTTTCCACTCTTGTTTCCCTATGCGTTGTTTGAGAGAAGGAAGGAGAGTTTCCTTTCTAACTGTAGTAGAGAAAAGAACAGAACTAAAAGACTTTCTACATTCAACTGTAGGAACTAGCAACAGGCACTAGGAAGAGCCCAGTTTTAAAAGGCTGAAAAAATATTGGCTTAATAGGAAGCACATCAGCGTCAGGTGAACGATTGGCAATAAATCTCCTTGTCAGAATCAGCCAGACATAAAATCCATCATCAGATTGGGTATCGAAGCATGCATTCACCCAAGGCTTGGATATAATGTGGTTCTGACATCCTTTCACCAACTTGTGTATCCATTACAAACCACTTGGTAACAAATGTGGGGAAAAAGCCTGGCTTTTCCACTTGAGTTCAGTTGGCTCCTGCATCCATAGGGCCCACTCCTCAACAGTTATTTCCTGCCCTTGAGTCAGCTTATTGGAGTTCAGTGATAAGCTGGAAAAAACAACAATGCATACAAGTCACATATAATCCAACATTAGCATACTAATGCTTTTGCCATGATACAGCTCTTGAAAGACTATTCTCAGTTTTTTAATCTTATTATTTATTAAATGCATATCCTGTCCTGTGTTCCATCTTCTTCCATAAACGCAATTGAGAGGAGATATTCAATGCACTTTTCAGACAGCTATTGGCTAAATGAACTCTTTGATGACACGCTTGCTATAGAACCTGGTGAGAGTTCCAAGAGGAATGGTGAGAACCTCTGGCAGAAGCAAATTTGTTTCTGTCAACCTTAAATCATTTATATCATTTCAGTTTCTTTCTGTTCAGAAGACTCACCTGATGTTTTACCAAGGGCCGAGGTGCCCCCTCAGTGCAAACTATTTCATTGGAGTTGCCCCAGATGTACCTTCACTCAGACATAACTTCAGCAAATGAGTGAGCAGAGGAAATCCTGAAGCTATATTCCCTTCCAGAGTGGTAGCTGTGTAATCAGCTGCAGGAGAGAACATGGAGGGTGTTGGAACACCTTAAAGGCTTTCAGCTATGCTGTGGCTAGGTCAGTCCACAAATCAGATTTCCTTTCATTCATATTTGTTTCTTCTGAGACGCAGAAAGGAAAAAAAAAGTTGGCATGAGGCATAGAGGATAGCTGCAGGGGATAATCAGCTCAATGTTTTTCACCAAGAGAGGCACCATTTCATCTCCCCCTGTATCTTTATAATACTGCAGCTTCACTGAGTTTAAGAGCAGATCCTTGTTCATTCCCTCGGGAGGGAATGTGCCCATCTGAGAACATGTTTATGCCCTATGGTTTCATTAGATTCCAGACAGTGTCATTTATAATATGGTTTATTTGGAGGGTGGAAAGAGAGACTGGTAGTTATTATAAATTCCACTGGGGAATAATTATTTGCAATCAATGGTTTTGGATGGTCATGAGCAAGAGTCTGGGGTGAGACAGCAGCTAGAAACCAGGACCTATATGAGACAGGTCATTGGCCTGAACTGATGAGCTGGAGAGGACAGTAGATTAAACCAGGCCTCAACATGAAAGAACCACCAAAGAATCATGAGAGCTGAAGAAGAACTGGTTAAAGAAAACCCAAAGGGAAGCCTGGGTGGGCAGTATCAGTCCAGAAAGTTCTTCACCGCCACCTGCAGTTCACTGGTTGACCACAGGCGGCAGCCACATACACACACAAACATACCCACAAACATACACACAAAGGAGCCCCTTTGTTACGTACTGAGTTGAATAGGATCCAAAATGCAGCAGTCTGATTGGTCCTAGAACAATAGGATCCAAAGTGCAGTGGTCTGATTGGTCCTAGAACAATAGGATTCAGAATGCAGCAGTCTGATTGGTTCTAGAACAATGCAGCAGTACGATTGGTCCGCAGGAGCCACCCAATCCAGCTCCAGGTGGAAGTGAATCCACAACCTGATTGGCCTACAGGAGAATCCCGGAATTAGCCAATCACATGCAGCCCACTGTGTAAATAATGTATATAAAGCAGATATTTTGGGGAAACATTCATTCCTCCTCACCACTATGAGCTGAATAAGGAGCATGAAATCCACAATCAACTCTGAGTGTATTTCGTCCTGACAGTTGGTCTACGTTCAGAGCCTATGAAATCAATAAGACACATTGGCATGACTGGTGCAGTCACACTGGGTGCTGCGCTGCAAGGGGTGACCAAAAAAGCACTGTAGAACAGAGTGTGAGAAGCAAGGGGTGCCAAATTTTAGCGCCACGCAGTCCAAAGTCTGCCAGTGAAAGCTTCTTTTATGTGTTGTAAGAAAAACTGCTCCCTTTCCCTTATGGTGGTATTCTGGAGCCCATATAGAATCCTTAAGTGGGTTCCCTATCAGTAGGAGAAAACAAGAGTCCAGCCACAGTATATTAAGCAAAGCAGCTAGTAAGCCTGATCTTTATTAAACTGTTGCAACAGGGTCCCCACTCACCATAAGCAGGAGGGAGTAGAACCTTGAACAATGGTGTGCAAGCCCTTATATAGACTTTTTAAATTGCCCACCCTGTAGCCCAAGACCACCTCCCAAAACATCATACACACATCACAGAAGGAGGCGGTCTACAGCAGAAATCCTGTCTGCCAGGGTACCTGATAATGGTCACTGGTTGCATTACCTGGCCATTCTTTTGTGATGGTTAATCCTTTAGTTCCTGAATCCAGGTCACAGGCTCACCCTATTCATACACAAATACACCCTTAAGACAGGATTTGCAAGCAAAAAGGCAATGGGAAGGCTTTCCCCATTGGCCTCCCTTACTGCAGCAGAATATTTGAGTTCATTAGGAAAGTCAAAATGGCTTCAGGATTAGCTCTCCCATACTATTTCAGACACATGGTTCATATATTTAGATATGTGTGCACTGATGAATGTTTATTCTATATTTGAGAACTTAAAATTCTTATGGCATATGTGTCCTGAATCTTTCAACATTCAGCTTCATTCGATGTCTATGAGTTCTAGTTTTATGGGGGGGGGGGGGCTTTCCTTTATCCACTTTCTTCATGCCTCACATAATTTTGTAAACCTCCGTCATTGAAGAGGCTTTAAAACTCTAAACTTTCCCTGCACAGTACGCAAATCCTAATGTTCTTAAAATCTAATTTCAAAAGCAACATTTGAAATTATTTCCCCTCACAATTACCAAGAGAGAGAAAATATATAAAATGCACACTGGAGCCCAATCATTGCATCAGGCCTAACTAGTTGCTGCAAGAAGCAAGAATGTGGGGGGGGCGGAGGGAGAGAGAGATCGAGAGAGAGATCAATGAGCTCATGAACATTGAAGAACCCCTTGAGTCTACTCTAATCAATGCTTGTCTGGAATGCTTTTTAAAAAAACATGTTTAATTGTTCACCCCCTGGATGAGCTTGGACTGGTAGCCCAAAGGACCATCACTGCAGGGAGCTGGGTCCTGATGGACTCAAACCAATTTAAAAGATGGGACTGCTGAGATAGTAGGATAGTGAAGGCTATGGAGGAGCACTGAAATTAAGCTTCAGTGTGAAATTATAATTGGGTGCAGCTTTGAGTAGTCTGGGAACGGAGTCACCCTCGAGCTGTGCCCAGAGAACGTAAAACGTAATGTATGTCTCTCTTCACCGGTGTAGATAATTGGGTTCACAGAGTAAATGGCAATTTTCGTTGTGTGCCAAGCTGATGGGAACAGAGGGCAGAAGACATGGAAGAGGAATTGTCCTCTCCAACTACAGGCTAAGTTTTAATATTATGGCTGTTCTCCTAAATTGAGTTTGGTCCGAAGACTAAGTACTCTGTCACTCCCTGCCTGGAGCTCTTACGCTAGATGGGCAGCAGTAGAGACAAAGGGGATTGAAAATGCAGTGTGCAATGTAATTGTGCAATGACAGTTAAAATGTCTAGGGCACAATCCTGCCCAAAACAAGCAATCTAAATACAGTAGTATTTATTTTATGTGCTTAGCTTTTCTTATAAGCTTCATTTTGCCTCGTTAGAATCAAAGGAACCATTTTCTTCTTCT
The DNA here is from genome assembly GCF_964106645.2 of Podarcis pityusensis. Lineage (NCBI taxonomy): Eukaryota > Metazoa > Chordata > Lepidosauria > Squamata > Lacertidae > Podarcis > Podarcis pityusensis. Next base: position 45,223,209 of record NC_138038.1, on the reverse strand, counting down.
TTTTTTGCATTTGGGGAAAGGGAGATACTGTTGTTCTAGTAAGCCATACTCTTTTTATACTAAAATTATAAGCATGTTGTTACCCTGTCCGCTGTGTAAGAAGTAGGAAGAAGAAGCTGGTCCTTTATTTATTGAATAATATGCAAACGGCTACTAGCTGAACCTGAGAAAATCCAAATAATTAAGCACCTGTGCTATCATTGACATGTGCCAGTGGTTTCACCAACAGGACAATTCTAGACTTGTTTGCTCCATGGGTCTTGATCCCTGGCAAGTGGCTTTATGATTGCAGCCTCCATGCTTATTAATCTGTTCTCTGTTGTGGGGTATTCCCCCTTCTCTTCTTCTGTAGGGACAGGTCCCATAGAGAAAACCTCACAGTGGTGACCCACTTCATCCTCCTTGGTATCCCCCATACAGAAGGTCTCCAGAACATCCTCTTCCCTGTCTTCTTACTCTTCTACCTGTGCACTTTGCTGGGGAACCTATTGATCATGACCGCTGTCCTGACTGACTCCCGTCTTCACACCCCCATGTACTTCTTCCTTTTCAACCTCTCCATCCTTGACATTGGGTTCTCTTCCGTTAGCACCCCAAAGATGTTGGCCAACCTTTGGGGGCAAAGCAGAGTCATACCGCTGGGCGGATGTGTTTGCCAGGTCTTCTTCTACCATTTCCTAGGGAGCACAGAATGCCTCCTTTATACCGTCATGGCCTATGACAGATACGTCGCCATCTGTCACCCACTGCGCTATCTCATCATCATGAACTGGAAGGTATGTGTCATCTTGGCTGCTGGCACATGGGTCACCAGCTCCTTCCATGCCACCATCCTTACGACCTTGACTTTCACCCTACCCTATTGTGGGCCCAGTGAAGTGGACTACTTTTTCTGCGACATCTTTCCCGTCGTCAAGTTGGCTTGTGCCGACACCCTCATCATCGAGACGGTGAGCTTCACCAACATTGGTGTTGTGCCCATGACCTGCTTCATCCTCATCCTTACATCCTACATTCGCATTGTCTACTCTGTCCTGAGGATGAGTTCTGGGGAAGGACGGCGCAAGGCAGCCTCTACCTGTGCCTCACATTTGACTGTGGTCACCCTCTTCTTTGGCCCCTGTGCTTTGATCTATACTCAGCCGTCCCTAAGTGAAATCTTGGTGACCCCTGTGCAGATCTTTGGCAATGTGGTGACACCCATGCTCAACCCAGTCATTTACACGCTTCGGAACAAAGAAGTGAAAGCAGCTTTGACTAAGCTGACAGGGGCAAAGAGAGTGACTCAGACTACAACCCACTAGCTGAGTAGTTTCCAATTCCACCCCACCACCGACCACTTAAAAATTGCTGAGGGTCTTGACAGACCACTTAATGAATTTACTGCCTCTTGTAGCCATTGTGATGCACTGTTTTTAGTTGTAGTTTTATTGCTTCTTTTATTTATTTTTACCTTGTATTTTATTGTATGACCTATGAATTTAAATTATAATGCAATAAATATAAGAGATAAAAGAAGCAATATAAACACAATTTAAAAAATCAATATGAATAGATAATAGGTAAATGGTAAAGGACCTCTGGACAGTTAAGTACAGTCAAAGGTGACTATTGGGTGCAGTGCTTGTCTGGCTTTCAGGCTGAGGGAGCCAGCGTTTGCCCACTGATAGCTTTCCAGGTCATGTGGCCAGCATGACTTAACCGCTTCTGGTGTAACTGGACACCGTGACGGAAACCAGAGCACACGGAAACTCCATTTACCTTACTGCCACAGCAGTACCTATGTATTTACTTGCACTGGCATGCTTTCGAACTGCTAGGTTGGCAGAAGCTGGGAAAGAGCAACAGGAGCTCATTCTGTCACAGGGATTTGAACTGCCGACCTTCTGAGCAGCAAGCCCAAGAGGCTCAATGGTTTAGACCACTGCGCCACCCACATCCCCTGAATATGTAATGCAGACATGCCACAGGCCACCTGAATGAAGCTTGTGGACAGCTGACTCATAGACCACTTTTATCACTTCTTCAATTTCTTATATTGTATTTTTATTGTGTTGCCATATGAATTCCATAGAATGTAATATAAAATGCAATACTAAATATTCAAATGCAATATAAGAAAGAAAAGAAGCAATAAAAGTACTATTAAAAATTAAGATGAATAGTGAATGTGCTGTGCTCGCCATTCACAGCCACTGCTTCAATCACTCTTCCCAGACACACAGCGTGAACCCACCTGAATAACAGACCACAATTTGAGAACCACTCCACTAGTTCATTGAGGTTGCCATAGCTAGAGTGTGAGCTGTTGACAAGAAAACCCCAGTCTCAAATCAGCCAGTTGTTCATTTGATGACCTTAATCAAGTCACTTTTTCCTCAACTCAACCTGCTTTAAAGGACTTTAAAAGCCTGTGTGTCTGATTCTTCTTTGCTTTTTGATAAAGTACACACTGAGATTTTAAAAAACTTTATAAGTGTGCATTAATGTGATAAATTAAACAGTTAAAATGTAAATTTGGTGTGGGTATTAAAATGCAGATTAATGTAGAACAAGGAAATAAAATATTTTGGAATGAACACCAGGAAAATTGGCATGGACCAGAGGTACACTGATTTATCCATTCTTTGTTGTATACAGACGTGCCTAAGAGCCAAGCAAAAAGCAAAAGTCAGATTAGCTAGGATGCTAAGGAACAGTTTTAATGCTCTGAGGAGAACAGCAAGAGGGGTCTGAGGGAGACAACGCTGAAAATAATAATGGAATATTTATAAGAGAATGGAGGATGCTGAGGGGGAGAATAAAGTTACTTATTTTATTTTATTTTATTTTATTTTATTTTATTAATAAAGTTACTTATTTTATTTTGATTTATAAACGTAGTCAGATAACGTCTATTACAATCTGCCTGAAGGCAGTGTAGAAGTTAAAAATGATGAAAGACTGATATCACAAAAATATAAATAAAATACAGCTGATGATGCAAGACCATTGTGTTATACCTGACATTAAACTCTTTGAAAAGCTTGAGTGGACAGGTATGCTTTTCACAACGGCCAAAAAACACACATCAACATTGGCACATGTCAAATCTCTGAGGGAAGATGATTCCACATAATGGAGGCCACTGCAGAGAAGGTCCTCCTCATGACTGCTGCTAATTGAGATTGTGGCTTAACGCGGCTGAGCTCAATGCTTAGGCAGGGCAATGGAATGAGAGAGGCTCTTGCAAGTATTCTGGTCCCAAGCTGTTCACAATAAATGAATGCTGGTTATTGCCACACCGTGGAAAGCTTTGTGACAGGTATCATATGGCCCAAATGGCACCACATATGGAGAACATTCAACAGAGAACAGACGTCTTCAAGGAAGACCAGAAGAAAACTATTTTGTAGCCAGTGAAGCAAGTTTTGTGGGCAGTGTGTTGTGCTCTTGAGGATATGCTATCTTGGAACCTCTTTCAGAAACGACTAACTCACTGAGTTCCTGACTGAGATGCAGCAGCCATGGAACCTCAAGGTCTTCTAGCAGGCTGAGAGTAAACACGTAAGGTTTTAAAATACGTGAGAAGTAGATGGAAGACATGCGCATGTCAGAGCTCAGAAGGTCTGTAGACCTTTTTCTTAAATTTTCCAGGCTTTATTATGAAGTTAAAATAACAATAAAATAACAATCCAGTGAGAAATGTGATATTAAATAATAATAAAAAATGAGAGAGAGAAACTGTACCAACCCTCCGCAGACGGCGTTCATGGCCTTACCTCATAAAATTAAGCACCTTCTCAAGAGACCACACCGTGAATTAGAATTTGCAACAAAACCCAACCTGATACAGAAAACAAATGTTATGGATACCAAAGAAAGCTTCATTTCATTGCGATTTGCCATCCCTGTGACCAGCCTGTCAGATAAATAATCAGTGCTTTTTTCTGGGGGGACACAGGGATACGCATACCCCTAAACATTCTGTGAATCTTTGTACTTTTGTCCATTTACTGTATTTATTTTTCCCAATTTGAACTATAAAATGGTGGTTTTCTTGAGTGAAAATTAGAGTACCCCTAAGCATTTTTAAAGAAAAAAAGCACTGATAATAATAATAATTTATTATTTATACCCCGCCCATCTGGCTGGGTTATCCCAGCCACTCTACAAATGGCCACCAAATGGAAGCAAAATCCATAGGTGTGACTGCACTCCAAAATGCCCTTAATTTACAAGTCAATTTCTTGGAAATGAGGAAAAAACTTTATTAAACCAAAGATTTAAAGGAAAACCTGATGACTCTTTCCAGCCCTGCGGTCACGCAAGCAGGTGTAGCCTTGCTTGCTTCAAGATCAGGATGGTGGATCTTAGAGAAAGGAAATGAGTTATACATTAATTTGTCCTTATTTGCTTTTCTAATCCATCCTGTTTTGTTAAAATAGAGGAAAATGTGTTTTTATAATAAAAGGGCTAAAGCTAGCCTCTTGGTCAAAGCAAGACTCTGTTACAGAACAAGGTTGCTTGAGATTAGCAACCATCCTGCTCCCTGGAAATTTGAGGCTAGTAACACTGCCGGTCCCCCACATTCTAGGGAAATGATATTGCTCATGTAGGAGGTTCTAGGTAAAGGTAAAGGGACCCCTGACCATTAGGTCCAGTCGTGGCCGACTCTGGGGTTGCAGCGCTCATCTTGCTTTATTGGCCAAGGGAGCCGGCATACAGCTTCCGGGTCATGTGGCCAGCATGACTAAGCTGCTTCTGGCGAACCAGAGCAGCGCACGGAAACACCGTTTACCTTCCCACCGGAGCTATTTATCAACTTGCACTTTGACGTGCTTTCGAACTGCTAGGTTGGCAGGAGCAGGGACTGAGCAATGGGAGCTCACCCCATCACGGGGATTCGAACTGCCGACCTTCTGATTGGCAAGTCCTAGGCTCTGTGGTTTAACCCACAGTGCCACCCGCGTCCCTTGTAGGAGGCCCTAGCCTCTCACATTTTCTGGTGAGCAACTTCTTCTGATGATACTCTGGGATTTTTTTAGCATCTGCCTCCTGGCAACATTTATTATCCTCCGTCCCCATTTTTTGATGACTACAGACTTTTAAAGAGCATGAAGGTTGGTGCCTTGCCCCTCGCATTCCCTGTGCCATTGGGTTGGCCATGTAGTGCAGTTGTGGCTGGTGAGGCACCATTTTTCTCCTGGCTTCCCAACACAGTAGGTCACTGAGAGTGAAAGGGGAGATGTGATGCGCAGAGAGCTTGGCCTGGTGCAGTGCATGGCGGAGGGGCCCATCCAAGGATCCCAACACCACATGCTTCACCAATCCAAGCTCCCTACCCTTCTTGGTAAGCGCTCTGTTAATAAGTTGGGAGAGCAACAGTACCCCAGCCATGTTGCTTCAGTGGCCACTTCTGGTATAGTGTGAGAGGCACTCAGTTCCTCAAAGATTCTTATTAGGGTCCTGGGTCTGGTTCTAAAGTAAGAACATCAGGAGAGCTTGCTGGATCATGCCAATACCCCATCTAGTCCAGAACCCTGTTCTTTCAGTGGCCAACCAGATGCCTCTGGGAAACTCATAAGCAGGACCAGAACGCAAGGTCACTCTCTCCTCCTGTGTTTTTCAGCAACTGGTATTGAGAAACATTACTGCTTCTGACTGTGAAGGCCCAGCATAGCAATCATGGCTAATAACTATGGACCTTGGTTCAGCAGCCTCTCATCTCCCAACGTCAGATTCATTGGGTACCTAATCAGTGGCCCTATAGATTCTGATTTGGTGTCCTGGTCACTGCTGGACTCCAGACTCATGAAACCTCTCACTCTAATGTTTCACAAGATTCATCCCCATTCCTGTGAGTTGACTACATCCGCAAACAATTGTTTACAAAGAATAGCTTCTCACATCGAGGGATTCCATGGCAGATACCAGCCTGCGCTGCAACCCATTGCACCACATGGACCTCACAGAGCTCCATACTAGAGTGCCCTCCCCGTCAGTTTTAGAAGGGCAACTTTTATATCTTTGTTCCTTAGAGTATAGATTATGGGGTTCAGAAGTGGAGTCAGTGAAGTGTAGAACACAGCCACTACCCCGTCCAATGGATCCTGCGATCCTGGTCTCAGATAAATGAAAACAAGTGGCACATAATAAGTCACCACCGCAGTAAGATGAGCTGAGCAGGTGGAGAACGCTCGCCAGCGCCCTTCAGTGCTGCGGATTTTCAGTATGGCAGATAAAATGTACATGTAGGAAGTCAGGATGAGAAAGAAGCAAGTGGTGGCCACAAAGCCAACATCAACCATGGTTACCACCTCGTTGAGTGCCGTGTCAGCACAAACCAGCTTCAGCACTGCCGGGATATCACAGAAGATATAGTTCACCTGGTTTCTCCACCCAAAGGGCAGGCGGAAAACAAGGGCTGTCTCCATCACAGAGTGAAGACAGCCACCAAGCCAGGTACCCATGGCAAGGAAGAGGCACGTCCTACGGCTCATGATGGTGCCATAATGGAGTGGCTTGCAAATGGCCAGGAAACGGTCATAGGCCATCAGAGTGTAGAGGAAGCATTCCGTGCAGCCCAGGAAGTGGAAGAAGAAGAGTTGGCACACACAGCCCACAAAGGAGATGCTCCCACCACCCTCTAGAAACCCAGCAATCACCTTGGGGACAATCACAGTGGAAACCATCATGTCCAAGAAGGACAGATGGCAAAGGAACCAGTACATGGGCTTGTGGAGCTGGGGATTGGACATCACAACCAACAAAATCAGAAAGTTTCCAAGGAGGGTCAGTAAGTAGATAAGCAAGAAGAAGATGAATAAAGGACCCACCAAGTTCTTCGGGTATGGCAAGCCGACAAGGACAAACTCAGTCAAAGGAGTTTGATTTTTGTATTCCATCTCTGTAATGTAAAAATCATGGGCATAGTCAGTAAGTGAAGAACAGAACTAGCAACAACAACATGCAGAACAAAAGTTATGAGTCATGAGCTAATCAGGCCCTTAATGAAATTTCTTAGGGGAGATCAAGAACATCCAATGCACAGTTATATCACATGACTTTCCCCCAAAGAATCCTGGGAACTGCAGTTTGTTAAGGGTACTGGGAACTGTAGCTCTGTGAGGGGAAAACCAGAAGACTGGGTGGGGTAGTCAAATGTTTTAAATGTGCATTGGAGATGCTCTGAATATATGGTATGGATCTGCCCTTAATGTTGGTTTCCTTCTTGTATGAGTATTGTTAATGTATTGCTCTGTATAGCACAGCATACTTTAATACCACATAGCACAGCAGGTAAAGGTCCTTTGGGTGAGAAGGGGCTGAAAAAGGTGCCCCTTCTCCACCACACACTATATGTGATCTTAAAAGCAACATCAGGCCCCTGTTTCACATTGGCTTGAGCGGGAATACACTAAAGCAATTTGTTGCAGGTCCCACTTGAGGGAAGATATTGTGGCTGTGTTGCTCAGGGATGAGACAAAGGCATTCTGGACATACGTCAAGACATACGTCTTCTGTATATTTCTTCCCCCCCCCCCCCAAGGATCTCAAAGTGTTTTATCGGTATTAACATTACAAAAAATTCAGCAAGTTAGGTCACAAAATGACTCGTCTGAGGATACACAGAAAGATCAAGGATCTCCTGACTCATACTCATACATTGCACACAAATATGCAGATCTTTTTGGTTCAAGATTTTGTTCATGGGGATGCTTCAGAATCCAAATAAATAATGAACACAGATATATTAAATGATGCAATTTTACTCTACAGGGGCATGCTAAGCACCCTGGTTATCCATCTTAATACAGTAAAGAACAGTAACCAATATGTTCTGGTGAATGTCCTGTCCACTAGGAACCAGTTACCTACTAGTCTGTTCATTAGAATGCTTCCAAATTAGTGCACAAACAGCTTTATCTCCTCTTTCAGAAATTTTTCTACAGAGTGTTAAGATGTTTTGTGACGCCATTCAAGTGAGTATAGAATTGCAGCCTAACTTAGATCATTCTGTGTTTGAGAAATGATGGTAAGCATCAATAACTCTTGATCTCAGCCCTTTATTCTAGTAAAGGGGTCAGCAAACTTTTTCAACAGGGGGCCTGTCCACTGTCCCTCAGACCTTGCGGGGGCTGGACTATATTTGGAGGGGGGGAATGAATGAATTCCTATGCCCCACAAATAACCCAGAAATGCATTTTAAATAAAAGGACACATTCTACTTATGTAAAAACCCACTGATTCCCAGACCATCCGCAGGCCAGATTTAGAAGTTTATTGGGCCGGATCTGGGCCCCGGGCCTTAGTTTGCCTACCCATGTTCTAGTACAAACATATCTCAACCACAGACTTTGCCTCTAAAGCTAAGAAGAATGGTAACACAACTAGGGAGTTAAGAGAAGTTCTTTCAACTTGGTCTAATAAATAATTGGAAGACACCTTATCTCAAAGTGTCTGCTGGCCATCTGCTCTTGGTGGAGAGAGAAGAAGCCTCTCCAAAGATGGAATCTGTTCAGAAGATAAGTCCAACTCTTCTCAAGTTAAGAATCCTCTTTTGCTACTGTTGCATTCAGCTGTGGTATTCTTGACATCCTTTTCATGGTCTTCGTTATGTCAGCTCTAACCCTACCTTCAGACCCAGAAGTCTGCAGACCCCCAGAAGGTCTCTTGTTCTGCAGACCTTACTCAAAGAGTCTGGTTGCTCCCTTTCATCACAGGGTGAAACTCTTTTTTTTAATTTCTATACATGTTCTCCCCTGCCTGCATTTTCCCCCTCTCCCTCTATCTTGTCTTTCCTCCATCCACTCTCTTCCGTTATAGAGTTTCCTCTCCTATCTCATCTTGTACAGTTTCCATTCCTGCCAGCCTTTTCACCCCTTTCTCACTTTCTGCCTCCCTTTCCATCCTATCATTCTTCCTCTTTTCTGCTCTTCATTGTCCTCACCGAAGCAGCACTATTTCCCCTTGAAGCTCGCCCCTTTTCTCTCTACCTCCTCCATCTTCTTCCCGCGTCCCTCTTTCTTCACCTTTTCAACTGCCGCAGTTTCTTTGTCTCTTCTGCGTTCCTCCTCTTCTGTGTCACTCTCCTCCCTGCCTCTTCCTCCTTATCCGCATCCACAGCACGACTTGGCTCAGGCACTCTCACATTTTGACATTTTAAGAGTTGCTGAATGCTCTCTGGTTCCTTCCAACATGAGGCACTTGCACCCACTAGGATTCCCTCGGAATTGTTTGTGGCTATGGCCCCATGTGGTGCCTCTCTCTGTCTCTCTCAACCCCAAATGTATTTATATTCCTTAAAGCCCTATCACACCAGAAATACAGTGACAAACAAAAACGCCATCTCCAAGCAAACTCCTTTGAGATGTTACTATTTCAAGTAAATTGAAGTGTCTAAGACCCCAGTGATCATATCCCTATGGCTTTTTGACTGCTTATACAGTGGTACCTCGGGTTACAGACGCTTCAGGTTACAGACTTCCGCTAACCCAGAAATAGTACCTTGGGTTAAGAACTTTGTTTCAGGATGAGAACAGAAATCGCGCTGTGGTGGCACGGCAGCAGCAGGAGGCCACATTAGCTAGAGTGGTACCTCAGGTTAAGAATGGTTTCAGGTTAAGAACAGACCTCCGGAACGAATTAAGTTTGTAACCAGAGGTTACAAACAGCTCTTAACAGTTCAAGTATATTGTGTAACACAGGGCTCAGCAAACTTTTTCATCAGGGGCCGGTCCACTGTCCCTCAGACCTTGTGGTGGGCTGGACTATATTTTTTGGGGGGAAATGAACAAATTCCTATACCCCACAAATAACCCAGAGATGCATTTTAAATAAAAGGACACATTCTACTCATATAAAAACACGCTGATTCCCAGACCGTCCATGGGCTGGATTGAGAAGGCGATTGGACCGGATCCGGCCCCCGGGCCTTTGTTTGCCTACCCATGGTGTAACACATCGTCATCATCACCACTGCAGTCCTTTCAGGACTGACAATGACAGCTTTCACATATATCCTTTTTTAAAAAAAAAAAAAAAAAAAGCGTATTATGAAAATGCAAACATACAAAAAAAGGAAAATAATAATCATAACATAGAATCATAGAACTGTAGAGCTGGAAGGAACCCCAAGGATCATCTAGTCTAACCCCCTGCACCCATGAGAGATGGCCATCCAACCTCTGCTTAAAAACCTCCAAAGGAAGGAGAGTCCACAACCTCCCAAGGGAGACGCTTCTACTATTGAACAGCTTTTACTGTCAGAATCTCCTTTCTTGTGACTTGAAGCCTTTGGTTCAGGTCCTAGCCTCCAGAGCATGAGAAAACAAGCTTGCTCCATCTTCCATGTGACAGCCCTTGAGATATTTGTTGTTGTTTTTTAATGATATTTATTAAAATTTCAAAAGAAAAAGATCACATTAATAAGAAAATTAACAATAAAAAGGAAAAATACAAAGTACAAAAAAGAAAAAACAGTTAAAAACAATTCCATCTTTTCATCACTTCTTTTACATTTACTTGTTTCCCGGACCTCCTCATACCTCCCTCTTTTGTATTCCAATTCAGTTTGTTAGTCCAGCGATTCCTTTCCCTACTTTTTAATCTGGATCTTTAATCTTGATATATTATAACATTAAGTTTTTACATATTAAAAACCAATTTTTTCATTTTTTTTATATACCATTACCGCTAGAAACCGCTTAACTTCAATCCGTCATCATTCTAGCATTCATTAATTTTACAATATTTCTGTAAGTAGTCTTTAAATTTCTTCCAATCTTCTTCCACCAACTCTTCTCCCTGGTCTCGGATTCTGCCAGTCATTTCCGCCAATTCCATATAGTCCACCATTTTCATCTGCCATTCCTCCAGTGTGGGTAGATCTTGTGTCTTCCAATGCTTTGCAATAAGTATTCTTGCTGCTGTTGTAGCATAAGCCCTTGAGATATTTGAAGATGGCTGTCGTATCTCTTCTCAGTCTCCTCTTCTCCAGGCTAAACATACTCAACTCCCTCAACCGTTCCTCATCATGCTTGGTTTCCAGATCCATGATCATCCTGGTTGCCCTCCTCTGCACCTGTTACAGCTTGTCAACACCCTTCTTAAATTGTGGTACCCAGAACTGGACACAGTATTCCAGGTGTGGTCTGACCAAGGCAGAATAGAGTGGTATTATTACTCCCTTTGAAGTAAATCATTGTACTTTTGTTTTAATAGGATTTTATATTATGACTATGAAATACAAATGCTTTGAATAACAAATACAAATAAGCAATAAAATGGGATCACGTTAGCATACAAAAGCAAGCATTTAAAATGATATGCATCGAGAATAGTTACACCCAGGATTAAGTCATATTTCTCAAGATGGCAAAGTGAGTCTGAAACATAAGAAATAAAATCCCGGACTATATGGAATTGGCGGAAATGACTGGCAGAATCCGAGACCAGGGAGAAGAGTCGATGGAGGAAGATTGGAAGAAATTTAAAGATTACTTACAGAAATATTGCAAAATTAATGAATGTTAGAATGATGACGGATTGAAGTTAAGTGGTTTCTAGCGGTAATGGTATAAAAGAATATGGAAAAATTGGTTTTTAATATCTAAAAATTTAATGTTATAATATATCAAGATTAAAGATCAGGATTAAAAAGGAGGGAAAGGAATCGCTGGACTAACAAATTGAATTAGAACACAAAAGAGGGAGGTATGAGGAGGTCCGGGAAACAAGTAAATGTAAAAGAAGTGATGAAAAGATGGAATTGTTTTTAACTGTTTTTTCTTTTTTGTACTTTGTATTTTGTATTTTTCCTCTTTATTGTTAATTTTCTTATTAAAGTGATCTTTTTCTTTTGAAAGTTTAATAAATATCATTTAAAAAAAAAAAAAAATCCCACCAAACAGGAGAACGGAAAAAACACAACAGAAGATAAGTTTTTAATAATACAAAATGAACACCTGCAGCGGAGAATTTTTCATCGAGCTGGAAAAACTATCTTAGTTGTTTTATGGTACATTGATAAAACATCTTGTGAGACATACACGAAAGGTCATTCAGAAATTAATAAATGGAGACTAAAACAAGAATAATGGAAATTTGCATAGACGACATTTGCCCAACTTCATCTCCTCTCTTATCTAAATCATTTCATTTGGTTCATATGTAGGGTGGGAGGAGGTGTCCTGGACCTCCCAAATGGTATGGTATATTTTAACTGAAAAATATCCCTAGTGGTTAGACACTGACATCCAGAACTTATTTAACCATTTCCCCCTACCATCACTGCTTCTGCTAAGGACATGTGTTGGGTCCAATTAAAATCAGGCTGTGTCTCAGTTCCGAAGCAGAGAGAGAGAGAGAGAGAGAGAGAGAGAGAGAGGGAGGGAGGGAGACCTTATTTATTTGTGTTCTTCATGTTTCCAAATTTGTCTTCGCAGATATCTTCTTATCGCTAGACAACACGTTTGTGTCCCCCAGAACAACAGTGTATAATGTCATGAAATATATCAACACATTAAAACCAGTGGGAAGTATTCTTCTCAATAAAAATAGGCTATAGTTGCAAGACTGCTTAGCTTTCTCAGGACTGAGTTCTTGGGTCACGTGGTGTTCAATGCAGACTAGTCTAGGGGTTCAAGATATCACACTGAGTTCAACAGAAACTTACATAAATGTGACTAACTTAATCTGGATCCAACTGCAGAGACATCCAGAAGCCTTCACTTGAGGAATCAAGTTTGGGGTAGCAGTATTCAAGCATTCGAAAGAATGGGGGCTCCAGTGAATTCACTGGCAGTGCACCAGTGCAACTGTCTAATCCATCCTAGAGCAGTTTGGTTCCTTCCAGACTACAACTCCCATCAACCATAAGCAACTTGGCCAAGGGTGATGGGACCTGCAGTGCAAAGCCATCTAGAGGGCACCAGATTGACAAAGGCTGTTCTAACAGCACCGTTATTATATTGAGAATGATAGGGAAAAGAAGAAATATCAAGGTTCTTGACCACCATACCATGTGCTGCAGAAAGCAATATACTAGTGAAACATTCATGATTACATTTGAAGAGGACACTGAATTATTATTATTATTATTATTATTATTATTATTATTATTATTAAAACTGTATACCTCCCGAAATTTGCAGGTCTCGTGTTTCATAACATAAAAACACAAAATGCATAATAAAAACAAAAACAAAAAGAACCCTATAATCCCACACACATTTTAAAAGGGCATTGGATGTCAGTCAGTCAACGGCCAGGTTAAAAAGGAACGTTTTTGCCTGGTGCCTAATGGTGTATAATGAAGGCACCAGGCGACTCTCCCAGGGGAGAGCATTCCAGAAACTGAGAGCCACTACAGAAAAGGCCCATTGATGTGGATCCACCCTCCGGATCTCTCACGGAGGAAGCACACTAAGAAGGGCCTCACAAGATGATCTCAGGGTCCAGGTAGGTTGATATGGAAAGAGGTGATCTTTGAGGTATTGCAGTCCTAAGACATTTAAGGCTTTGTAGGTCTAAACCAACACTTTAGTCTATGTGCTGTCAGAGCGAGCACCAAAACCAACACTTTGAATTGGGCCCGGAAACTAATCGGTAGCCAGTGCAGCCCAACCAGGATAGGTGTACAGTGGTACCTTGGTTCTCAAACACCTTGGTTCTCAAATGCCAAAAACCCAGAAGTAAGTTTTCCAGTTTTCAAACATTTTTTGGAAGCCAAACGTCCAGTGCGGCTGTCGGCTATTGTTTCCAGGGCACCTGCACCAATCAGAAGCTGCGCCTTGGTTTTCGAACATTTCAGAAGTCAAATGGACTTCCGGAATGGATTAAGTTTGGTGCTTTTGTTTTTGCTATTTATTTTGCATTTTTATTTCTGAGGCTTTTTCGGTTAATTTGTTTTTGTGATTATGTGGAACCCAGTCCAGCTACTGATTGATTGATTGATTGATTGATTGTGCGACTGTAGAAATGGATAAAAGCCCCCCATCTAAACAGTGACTATCATCTGTGCAGGTAAAAAAAAAAAATATTATTATTTTAATCATCTACAATACTGTCTTATTTATTTTATAGTACAGTACATTGATTATTGCTTTCATTTTATGGATCAATGGTCTCGTTAGATAGTAAAATTCATGTTAAATTGCTGCTTTAGGGGTTGTTTTTAAAAGTCTGGAACAGATTAATCCATTTTGCATTACTTTCTATGGGAAAGAGCACCTTGGTTTTAGAACACTTTGGTTTTGGAACAGACTTCCGGAACAGATTAAGTTTGAGAACCGAGATACCACTGTAATGTGCTCAAATATGCTCAATAAAAGGTCAAAATGTTTATTCCAAGCGTGCACCCTTTAGGAACATGATGTTCCTTAATGTGCCATCAACTGTGGGACTGTCTGCCTCCCCATTAGTTTCTTCAGAGCTGCTTTCACATCCTTGTTTCGCAGTGTGTAGATGACTGGGTTGAGCATGGGTGTAACAACATTGCCAAAGATCTGCACCGGGGTGACCAGGACCCCACTCAGAGACGGCTGGGTGTAAATCAAGGCACAGGGTCCAAAGAAGAAGGTAACCACCAGAAGATGGGAGGCACATGTGGAGGCCGCTTTGCGCCTCCCCTCCCCAGAATTCATCTGTGCAATGGAGTAAATGATGCGGGCGTAAGACAAGAGGATGAGGAAGAAGCAGGTCACACCCACAATGCCAATATTGTTGAAGCCCACAGCTTCGATGGTGGTAGTATCTGCACAGGCCAACTTGACGACTGGGAAAACATCACAGAAGAAATAATCTATTACGTTAGGGCCACAGTAAGGCAATGTGAAAGTGAGTGTGGTGAGAACAATGCCCTGAATGGAACTGGCGAGCCATGTACCTGCCGCCAAGATGACGCACACCTTCCAGTTCATAATGACCATATACCGCAGTGGGTAACAGATGGCAATGTAGCGATCATAAGCCATGACGGTATACAGCAGGCACTCAGAACATCCCATAAAATGATAGAAGAAGACCTGGGACATGCACCCCCCTATGGAGATGGTCCTGCTTTGTCCCCAAAGGATAGATAACATTTTGGGAGTGGTGACGGAAGAGAAACCAATGTCTAGGATGGCTAGGTTGCAGAGGAAAAAGTACATAGGGGTGTGGAGATGAAAGTCGAGGAGGACGGCCGACATAATGGTCAAATTTCCCAGCAAAGTGCAAAGATAGAAAGCCAAGAAGACAGCGAAGAGGATGGTCTGGAGGCCTTCAGTGTTGGGGATTCCGAGGAGAATGAAATGGGTCACTACTGTGTGGTTCTTCTGGTTGGACCCATCCCTACAGCAGCAGAAAAATAAGAACGTTCCTGTTGTTTCTCCTCTCGTGCTCTGAAACGTGATAGGAACATGGGAAGCTGCCTTAAACCACATCAGGCTATCTGGCACAATATGGTCTACACTGACTAGCAGTGTCACATACCTTCCAACCTTTATCCGATGAAAATAGGGACATCCCATTCCATAATGATAATTTTACTGTTTATACCCCACACATCTTACTGGGTTGCCCCAGTCACTCTGGGCAGCTTCCAACATATATAAAAACATAATAAAACATTAAACACTTTTTTAAAAAAAACTTCCCTATACAGGATTGCCTTCAGATGCCTCAAGGGTCAAATAACTCCATACCCTCCAACATTTCTCCAATGAAAATAGAGACTTCCTATGGAATAGCTGGACATTCCAGGATCAAATCCGAAACTCGGATGGCTACTCGAAATCAGGAATGTCCCTGGAAAATAGGGACACTTGGAGGGTCTGCTGTCATGCCAGGACAACTTTAATCCACTTTAATTGCAGAAACCTAAATTTCCTGTTATGCCCTCCTACAAAATCCAGGCAGTCGGCAGGCTGAACCCTAAGGTTTCATTAAACTATTGTAGCTAATACCCACTGGTGCCCTGCCACTCCCTTCATTTTTACACTACCATTTCAAAGCCACCTAATCCTGCAACCATTGGCACTTCTTGAGCAGCAAATCCCATCGTTGTTTTATGCATTTATGTAAAGAAATAAACCAATGTTTACCGTGCAACACTGGTGACGTGGAAAACCAATTCAGGTGCCAGAGAAATTTGGATGCAAAATGAAACCAATTCCCCATAACTCCTTCACCATCACTGTGATGCCACCAACTATTCTCACACCAGCCATAACAATTTGGTTGTGGAAGAATGCGATCTCTCACAGATCTATTCACACACACATCTGCCTTTTGACTTACCTACAGGGTGCATTCAGTTTTCCAGAGCACATAATTAGTGCAGAAGAAATTAATGTTCTAATTCAAACTCATGCACAACTAATGGGAGAATAAATTTTAGAGACATTACTCATGAACACCATACATAGTGCCACACTGTTCCTTAACTCCAGTGGCTTCACTGCTTTTATGCCATCCTCTTTTGCTCATCCTGATGTCTCAACCAGGTTTGTTTGTTGTTTAATAGTTTGACAACCATAAGGGACTTGATCCCTGATGGCTCACCAGTTTCCCAAGCCTGAAACCTCCAAGGAGATAGCAAACTAAGTGCAATGGTTTCATCATTTCAGACATTACCTTATGCAAGATGCATATGTTTCCCAGTATATTTCCGAACACAATTCAAAGTGTTGGGGCTGACCTTTAAAGCCCTAACTGGCATCGGCCCAGTATACCTGAAGGAGCATCTCCACCCCCATTGTTCTGCCCAGACACTGAGGTCCAGCTCTGAGGGCCTTCTGGCAGTTCCCTCACTGCGAGAAGTAAGATTACAGGGAACGAGGCAGAGGGCCTTCTTAGTAGTGGCGCCCACCCTGTGGAACGCCCTCCCTTCAGATGTCAAAGAAATAAACAACTATCTGACGTTTAGAAGACATCTGAAGGCAGCCCTGTTTAGGGACGTTTTTAATGACTGATGTTTTGATGTATTTTAATCTTTTGTTGGAAGCCGCCCAGAGTGGCTGGGGAAACCCAGCCAGATGGGTGAGGTATAAATAATAAATTGTTGTTCTTGTTCTTCTTGTTACTATTACAAGATGGGAAAACATCACAGAAGAAATACCACTTCTGGGGGCTCGTGACCAGGAGCTCGTGACCAGGACACATGAACAGAGGTGAGGGATTGGTGGAGGAGGCTGAAGAAAGTGAGCTTGTGTCTTTTGGTTTAAGGCTGATTGGTTGTCTGAGCTGTTTGGAGATTTGATTGTGAGTTTGTATGTGTATGCGGCTGTGTGCTCTTCTAGTGCACAGGGTCTGAGGGGGCGGGGCTACTGCTGAGAGGAAGGCAGGCTGAATGAAGAAGTGAGTTGTGGGAGGACTTAGCAGCCAGCAGCTGTTCTACTTAGCTGTAATATCAGGCAGACACTCTTTACATCCCTTAATCTGTGTCTCTCCTAAAAAAATAAGAAAATCCCATCTGGCAGCTATCTTTGCAGGGCAGGAGTCCTTGGACATTGTAATGATATACGCTTTAGAACGGAACTGTGTTTTCGTAACCTATGGTACGGGTGGATTTTTTTAAAATCAGTAAAGCATTCCCCCAAAAACCTCAACAACTTTGACCTAAACAAAAAACAACTCCACAATTTTGTCTGGATTTTCACTTTCGGGAATACTAAGAACATCAGCATTGAGGCCCAACAAGATGTGATGTTGGGAGAGGGTGTGTCTGTGAATAGGAACACCTAATAATAATAATAATAATAGCAGATACATGATGCTGGATTGGGATCACATTACTTTGGAGTGAAAGTTAACCCTTTCTCTCATGTTTAAATAAAATTTTAAAATCTCTCCCTAAATTTATTTTCACTCTGTGAAGCAAAACATACAGGTATTGTAAGTGTACCTGTATGTGGTGCAAATAACAGATTCAGTTTGGCTAGTGTGAATCAGGAAAACAGGCATGATCCCAGTCTGAATCAGGGCCCCTCACAACTGCAATTTATATAAGTAATAAATTAAAAAGCAACTTTCTCAAACTTTTAAAAAACTTTTAGAAACAGATCCTGATCAATGATCTCTTGAAACATCTACTTTGACTCTGAATAATTATATTAATAGAACAGTAAAGCACACAGATGGGTGAACTTGTAATTTTTTTGTTAATCTCCATTTCTCATCTTTGCAGATTTAAGGTCATTTCTCCACATTTCCACATCAGCTTGTAATTTCTTTTTTTATAAAAAAAAAACTGTCAAAAACTCATCATATTAGGGGCAAATTCCTCTTAATATACAAACTTTTATACATGATTGTGCTTAACACACACATTTTTGTAACATTCATTTTATGGTCACTTTATCTTGCTGTATATGTTTTGGTACACATTACAGTACTTGCAGTGCAAAATTCAGTGCAAATTTTGAAGGCTGGCTGTGTTTCAATTCATGTATCACTTCAGGAAGTGAGAACTAGGTAGGTTCACTTTTAAATGTGAACTGAATCAGATGTTTCACCCCAGTGAACGAGGTGATGCTGAAGATACCTCTCACATGCCTCAAATGTTTCTGATACAAATAAACTGGCATGCAATCGTCATCTTCGGAATTTCACTTGTAGGACTTGTAGGAATTCCACTTGTCAAATGGAAGAAAGTGGGCAAACACTTATTCTCAACGGTGCCAGAGAGAAGAACAAACTTTAATGGGCTCAAGTTACAGGACAATCAATTTCACATGGACATCAGGAGAAATTTGTTTACGGCAATGGAACCAGTTAACTACAGGCGTGGTAAGCTCTCCGCTGCTAGAGGTCTTCAAAGAGAAGCTGGGCAGCCATCTCTGTGATGCTGGATTTATTTTATTAAGCTGGATGCTGGGGTAAATGATCTACAAAGCCTCCACCAAACTCTATGACTCTGTGCCCTGATTCAAGCCATTTGTCATGGCAATGGTGCACGTTGTGTACATGTGTAATAAGCTATACTTCCCATCCTTCTTTTGCTTGAAGCAAGATGGTTGTCCAACTGAATCACTGCAAGAGACGTTCTCAGGCAAACCCATAATAGCAAGGCTGAATTCTCCAGTGCACCTTCCTCAATCCCCGATTGCAACTGCAAGAGAAGCCCACTTGAATGTGCAAGTGGACGCTCACAGGTCAAACATCAGGGATGGAGGCTTCCTATAGCTTCCACATCCCCTCAGAATACTTGACTGTGCAGCCAGTTCACTGCTTAGCCACAGGTCAACAAAGCATGTTGGGCACTTACACATGTACATCAGTTACACACATTTGTCCTGTTGGGGAAAACCATGTGCTTGAGATGTGCTTGAGATGGTTTGGATATGACTACAGCTTGGGTAGGCAAACTAAGGACCGGGGGCCGGATCCAGCCCAATTGCCTTCTAAACCGACCCACAGACAGTCCAGGCATCAGCGTGTTTTTACATCAATAGAATGTGTCCTTTTATATAAAATGCATCTCTGGGTTATTTGTGGGGCCTGCCTGGTGTTTTTACATGAGTAGAATGTGTGCTTTTATTTAAAACGCATCTCTGGGTTATTTGTGGGGCATAGGAATTCATTCATTATTTTTTTCAAAATATAGTCCGCCGCCCACCCCCACCCCCCAAGGTCTGAACAGTGGACTGGCCCCCTGCTGAAAAAAATTGCTGACCCCTGGACTACAGTCTTCTGCTCAATCATTTCTCCAAGCCATTTTCAGAAAACGTCATACTATTATTATCATTATTATCATTGTTATCATAAGAATAATCTTCATCAACATTGTGGTCATTGTCCAAAGGTCCATCTAATCTAGCATTGTGTTCTCACATTGACCAAGCAGGTGCCTATGGGAAGCCTGCTAGCAGGGCAGGAGCTAAACAGCACCCTACTTATGATTTCAGAGACATACTAGTAGCCACTGGTAACTTTATCTCACAATAATTTTTCTAAAACCCTTTGAAGGCCATCCAAGTTAGTGGCCATGACTATATCTTGAAAGTGTAAGATGCAACCAGAAACAGACCTTAGAAAGATCTGTCTGAGCATGCACATGGGAGAGGAACTATGCTTTCCTGCCTCCTAGTCTCAAGACAGCAGCTTTCATCTCCTTGTTTCTCAGAGTGTATATGACAGGGTTCAGGAAGGGAGTCACTGTGGTGTAAAACACAGCCGCCACCCCTCCCAGTGGATCTTGTGCTCCTGGTCTTAGATAAGTAAAGGTTAGAGGAATATAGCAGATCATTACAATAATGATATGGGATGTACATGTAGAGAAGGCACGCCATCGCCCCTCGGCACTGCGAATCCTTAGGACTGCCAAAACAATGTACATATAAGAAATGAGGAGAAGGAAAACACAAGTCATGGCTACAAGACCGACATCAATCAAGGTCACCATCTCATTGAGGGTTGTATCAGCACAGGCAAGTTTCAGCACAGGTGGAATGTCACAGAAGATATACCTCACCTCATTCCCTGGTCCATAGGGCAAGCGGAAGGTGAGAGCTGTCTCCATGGCTGAGTGCAAACAACCACCTGCCCATGTGCCAATAGCAAGCCAGAGGCAGGCATTGCGGTTCATGAGGGTGCCATAATGGAGAGGCCGGCAGATGGCCAGGAAACGGTCATAAGCCATCACGGTGTAGAGGAAGCATTCTGTGCACCCCACAAAGTGGTAGAAGAAGAGTTGGCTCACACAACCAGCAAAGGAGATGGTCCCACCACCCTCCAGAAACCCAGCAATCAATTTGGGCACCACTACGGTCGAGGTGGCAATGTCCAAGACGGACAAGTGGCAGAGGAACCAGTACATGGGCTTGTGCAGCAGTGGTTCGCATATCACAGCCAAGAGGACCAGGAGATTACTAAGGAGGGTCAGCAAGTAGATGGACACAAAGAAGCAAAATAAAGCAGCATGTAGCACAGGTGGGTATGGAATCCCCAAGAGGACAAAATACATCAGTGCTGTTTGATTTTCGCACTCCATTCTTTGAATGCCTTTAAGGTTTATCACTTCAATGTACAAAACAAAAGAGAGTGACAAAAATTATGAAGCTTTGGCAAGCTCTGTGTAACATTTTGGATATCACACCAAGCTCTTGTCATTTGTTGTCTGGGGGGAGGGAAGTGGTGAGATGTGGAATATCCATATTTTTCACCCTAAATTCTAAAGATTCAGGCGTCATCTCAGAGTCTTGGTGCAACAATTGTGCAACTTCATCCCCAGGGTTCATTTCAATCACGGTTCATCAATACTTTCTTCCAGAAGCTATTTTCAGATACATTCCACATATAAGCCAGGAAAATGCAAAAAGAGAATGCTTTTAAATAATGAGCACCATACCTTCTCCACTCCTATCCTTCCTCCGGACATACAAATGGACAAAATAAATTGTGGGGAAAGAGTTCTAGGTTGGAGGACATGATATAGCCAGACTTGAATGCTGGTTTCTCTACATTTAGTAGTTGGTCACTTTTCTCCCGCATATTCCATGCAACTGAGGAAAAGGTTGTGATCTGATAACAGTCCTTATCATAATGGAGATTCTTAGGAAGGAGAGGTCCAAGCAATACAGGTTGTGGACTTAAGTCCTGAAGACACAGAATCCCACCTGCTTATTCATATTGAGATGCCCAATAGAAAAGGTTCTGTGCCTTTTTCGTGCCTTCACTCAACTATCTGGAGAGACAGCCAAGTTTGAACCCTGAAATAACAGATGGTGTTCAATGGCCAGCACAGCAGAATGAGTGCTCTCCTCTAGAGGTCCAAGTTTCTCATCATAAATCCATTCCTAACATTCTCCCACAGCTCTGGATATTTCCTGTAAGTTCTTCCCTTTTTTATAGTACTGTGTTTGTGTCTGATCTTCTTTATATCCTCTCCCTCCCATGTGCATTTCTTTCCTCCCTAGGTTTCTGATTTCCAGGCTTTGGGGATTTGAAGGCATTTCTGAACTCATGATTGCGCTGTGTGTTTTGATCATAACTATGTACCAGGGGCTTATAATAACTCCATTTGGAGTTACATCAGATTTTCAAAACATCATCATGGCAAAGTGAAAGGCTATAACTCAGTGGTAGAGCACATATTTTGTGTGCAAAAGGTCCCGGGTATTGTTGGCAATACTATGCTGGATGAACCAGCTTCCTACATCCACGCTGAATTTACTGTTTCAAAATACAAGCTGTGCTTCCTTTCCCCCATATATGTTCATGGCTTCCTTTAGTTTTCATGGGGAACAGTATTGCTGCTGAAATTAATAACAGCAAACAGGCCTGTTGCCCTTTCGTGATTGGTAGGGATGAAGCCTGGGAGACCAATAGGAAGAGGAGCTAGAGCCAACGATAGGCAAAGTCACTCCCTGATTAGTTGAAAGTAAGAAGGCAGGCAGTTGCGGAATCACCGACAACAGACTGAAGCTGGCACAGGGAATACCCAATTCACCCTAATGAACCAATCTCCACTGCTCTTGTCTCTTGCACATAGATTTTTATTATTTGTAGCTAGAACCAAGTTTCTACATAACAAAGTCCCTACCTGAAAGCAACTGCATGATCTAAGAGACCTTACACAGGAGCGGGCGATCTTTCAGGTTACCTAGTCTCTGTTAAGAATAATTGTTTAATGCAGCGGCATAGCGTGGGTTGCCAGTGCCCGGGGCCATGCAGAAGGGTAGTGGTAGGGAGGTAAACAGGTGGAGTAGGCATGCACATTCAACTGCCTAATGGCATCCGCATCACCTGGGAGATCACAGCTGCAGAGATACAAAAAGAGTCATTCATTGTCTGCAGAGGTCACTTCCTGGTTCACATGGAGAAGCTGTTTTCAATGGAAACCAGCTACGGAAGCAAGCAACTGTACTGAGGCAGCACCAGATGTTTTGTATCCCCGAACAATATTGCACCCAGGACAACTTGTGACTCCCCCTCGCCCCCCCCCCCATGCTACGCCACTGTTTAATGTACATTGAAATGGAAGATTGAAGCATATTTTTGGACTGGAAATTTTTTAATTTTGATATAAGAGCCAGTTTTTGTTTATCCAGCAGCTTCTACACGAACAAATAATAATAATAATAATAATAATAATAATAATAATAATAATAATAATACAGTGGTACCTCAGGTTAAGTACTTAATTCGTTCCGGAGGTCCGTTCTTAACCTGAAACTGTTCTTAACCTGAAGCACCACTTTAGCTAATGGGGCCTCCTGCTGCCGCCGTGCCGCCGGAGCACGATTTCTGTTCTTATCCTGAAGCAAAGTTCTTAACCTGAAGCACTATTTCTGGGTTAGTGGAGTCTGTAACCTGAAGCGTATGTAACCTGAGGTACCACTGGAAGAAGAAGAAGAAGAAGAAGAAGAAGAAGAAGAAGAAGAAGAAGAAGAAGAAGAAGAAGAGGAAGAAGACCTCTAAGGTGACCTGGTAGCTGATTGTCAGCCAATGCACTTCTCTCAGTACAGGTATAATAGATGCATATCCAGTTGCTTCACTCGACAGCCTGGCCACAGAGTTCTGCACCAGCTGGTGCCTCCAGGTCTCAGGACCACATTTCCCCATGTCACTGGTACCAGCATGCACTCCAGCCACTGACTCCTTCCCTGCTCTGACTCCTTGGTGACATCTCTTTCCTTCCTGAGAAAGACCTTCATTTAAAAATGTTTTTTTTATATATAAAAAAACAACCTTACCTCATGTCACCATTCTTTCACACTGCTTCACATAGTCAACTACAATTCAATGAGTGATGTGAAGAGTTACAGCTCCATGGTACAGTACCTGCTTTGTTTTCAAAAAGTCCCAGGTTCAATTTCTAGCATCTCCAGGTAGGACTGGGAAAGGACTTTGTCTGAAGCCTATCCCTCCCTCTCTCCTACAGACACATTCAAAAAGCCATAGAATGTTAATCAGCCAGACAACTGGTTGAAGGGAAATGTTTTCACCTGATGCCTAAAGATATGTAATGGAGGTGCTAGGCAAACCTCCTTGGGGAGAGCATTCCATAAATGGGGAGCCACCACCGAAAAGGCCCATCCTCCAGACGTCTCATGGAGGAGGCACTCAAAGAAGGACCTCAGAAGATTATTATTTATTATTATTTATTAAATTTATATACCGCCCTATACCCGAAGGTCTCAGGGTGGTGATTGCAGGGTCTGAGTCAGTACATATGGGGAGAGGCAGTCCTTGAGGTATTGCAGTCCTGTGCCATTTAAGGCTTTAGAGGTCAAAACCAGCACTTTGAATTGGGCCCAGAAACTCACTGGCAGCTGGTACAATCAGGCCAGAATCAACTTAATATGCTCAAACCGTCTTGTCCCGGTGAACAACTTGACTGCCAAATTCTGCACCAGCTGGAGTTTCTGCACCATCTTCAGATACAGCCCTACATATAATATGTTGCCATAATCTAACCTAGAGATGACCAGAGCATAGACAACAGAAATCAGGCTATCCCTACCCAGATAGGGGCGTAGCTGGGCCACCAGCCGAAGCTGATGGAAGACACTCCCCACCACTGGGGCCACCCAAGCCTCAAGTGACAGCAAATGACCCAGAAGTAACCCCCAAGCTACTGTTGGGATACTGCCAGGGAGACGGAGGCATCAGGCAGGCCCCCAGTCGTCTCCGGACAATCACCGGTCTCCTGTGGAACAGCATCAATCAATCAACACAAGCCTCAGAGACATTCCAAGGCCCGTGCGCACCCTTTCAGCAGAGTCTCCACAATGAAAGGATGCAGACAGGAGAGCATATTTACAGCTTTATTCAACATAGATCAGAACAAAGGAAAAACATGACTGCTTGCCTCCGTGTCCAAGAAAACAGCCGGAACAAAAGCTACATACAAAACGTAAGTTCCCAGAGAGCTGGAAGTAAACAGGCATGTGACACACAACAGCCTGTTCCCTTTTTAAGGTGGAACGGAACTATCCTAACATCTACCTACCCGCTTCTTCAGAGGGAGTGTAACCCCACCAAGAGCAGGCAACCTCCCATCCATCCACTCTGGGGAACCGCCCAGTAGCAGTGCCTCATTCTTATCTGGAATGAGCTTCAGTTTGTTGACTCTCATGACTCTCATCCGGTCCATTACCAAGGCAAGACAATGGACCACCACATCCCACGGCTACACCTGCAGTTGTAACTGAGAAGTAGAGCTGGATGTCTCTCTACTGACAGAGGTCATCATACAGGGTGACCAAAGCAGTTGTGTGCCAAAACCAGGACTAAACCCTGATTGAAATGGATCTAGAATATCCATTTCCTCCAAGAGTGCCTGGATCTGGTCTGCAACCACCCGCTCAAGAGCCTTGTCAAGAAGGGGAGATTAGCAACTGGCCGGTAGTTACTTAGATTTTCTGAATCCAGGGTTTACTACTACCTCCTTTAAGCAGGCAGGGACCACCCCCTCTTCGCTTCCAGCCCCACAAAGCAAGGGCAAGGAAGGGATCAAAGGGTGCATGGCTGTTTCTTCTTTCTCATGCCGCCCTCCCCTAGCCAGATCATCCCAGCCTCGCAAAGCAGATTGGCGCTGGCGTCACGTTGGTGGCAGGGGTTGGGCTCGTGCATCCGCACCCACCTGCCAGCCCTGGATGCCAAGAAGACACACTCCCCACTGCCCTCTTGCAAGAAGGCATCGATCACTTCCCTAGCCCAGACAGCTGCCCCATTTCCTGCTACAGTGGTACCTCAGGTTAAGAACTTAGTT
This sequence comes from Podarcis pityusensis, assembly GCF_964106645.2. Lineage (NCBI taxonomy): Eukaryota > Metazoa > Chordata > Lepidosauria > Squamata > Lacertidae > Podarcis > Podarcis pityusensis. Next base: position 45,197,528 of record NC_138038.1, on the reverse strand, counting down.
CATTCTGGAGGTCCGTTCTTAACCTGAGGTACCACTTTAGCTAATGGGGCCTCCCGCTGCTGCCGCGCGATTTCAGTTCTCATCCTGAAGCAAAGTTCTTAACCCGAGGTACTATTTCTGGGTTAGCGGAGTCTGTAACCTGAAGCGTCTGTAACCTGAAGCATCTGTAACCCAAGGTACCACTGTACTTTCAATCAGCCAAGAAGAGCAAGGGTCTAGAGCACAAGTGATTGCCCTGACCGATCCAAGCAGTTTGTCAACATGCTTGAGCCTTACGAACTGAAAGTCACCCAACACAACAGGACCAGACAGGGCTCTGGACACCCCTTGAGATTCACCTGCTATAATAGATGATGAATAATAATAATTGTTTTTATTCCTCTCCTCCTTCCTAAATAATCTTGCTTCACTGGGCCTTATCTCAGACGCATTCCAAACAATCAAAAGCACTTCCTGAGAGAGGGGATGTGGCCTGGGAAGGGACATGGCCTGAGAAGAGCCTTGAAGGTCACATCGTGAGGTCTGGAGGGCTGTATTTTGCTCCCAGGCCTGAGGATCCCAATTTCTGGAAGAGCAATGTGCCCTCATGTTGCGTGTCTAGACCCCACAACCACCCCTCGTTGAGGAATAAAACACACCAGGACACAGATATTAGGTTGATGTTATTGGACAAATTTAGGCCACAACTTTACTGATTACAGAATGTGAGCAGTAATTGGCTTAGGAATTGAATGGACCTGACTATATCTGACTCCTGCCTGCTGTGCAGGGAGTCCGGTAAGGGTAAATCACCAGAAGGGGGAGCCCTGTCGATGCAAACCAACTCGAGCTCCCCCAGGTGTTCCCGATGGGGTCGTGTCATGGCCCTAGCCCCACCCCGGGCTTCGGACAAGATCCACACCCCCAGATTCCTTTAACAGAATACCCTTAAGCTTGGAGGGGCAGGTGACGGCCACACCTCTCCTCCCCCATCAAAAGATCAAACAATGCCTAACCACAAACCTTACGAAGTTGTGACGATTGCTACAAGGTAGGTGAAAACCAAATGGCCCGTGCAAATTTTGCCAAGTGGAAAAATTCCTACCAGGCCCCTCAACGGCGACCAACCAAGGTGCATAGCAAGGCCAATGAAAACCTGTGAAAAGGGAGGAAGGCTGGGAGATTGAAGGAGCGAGCCAAGAGGAAGCCCTCCGGCTCGCGCCTCCGTTTAAAGATTGGCTGGCTGAGTGGTGATGCAGCCGGGATCCCCAGGGCAATGTGGGACTTCATCCCCTGCCCCAGGGAAGAGTGGGTGGCCACGTGGTCCACCGCAACTCCTCCCCACTAGGAAGTGGAGCGGACTTATCATATTGTGCCATCCAGAGGTGAGAAGCTTAGTCTGATGTTCTGTTTACAATTTGTTTCCTCCTCTTCAACGGAAAGGATCTAAGCACCCTTCATCCTCTTGAAAGCTGCCTGAACCTCCTTGTTCCGCAGAGTGTAGATGATGGGGTTCAACATCGGGGTGACCACATTGCAGAAAATCTGGATGGGTGTAGCTAGCACATCGCTCAGGGACGGCTGGGTGTAGAGGAGAGCACAAGGCCCAAAGAAGAAGCAAACGACGGTCAAATGGGAAGCGCAGGTGGAAGCTGCCTTGCGCCGGCTTTCCGCCGAGCGCATCTTCAGGACCGAGACGGCAATTCTGACGTAGGATGTGAGGATGAGACAGAAGCAGGCCATGGGCACCACGCCAATGTTGGTGAAGCTCACCGTCTCGATGATGTAGGTGTCAGCGCAGGCTAGCTTGACCACTGGGAAGATGTCACACAAGAAGTAGTCCACCTCGTTGGTTCTGCAGTAAGGCAACGTGAAGGTCAAGCTCGTCAAAATGGTGGCATGGAATGAACTAGTGAACCACGTGCCCGCTGCCAGAAGGGCACACACTTTCCGGTTCATGATGACTGTGTACCTCAGTGGGTGGCAGATGGCGGCATAGCGATCATAGGCCATGACGGTGTAGAGGAGGCACTCGGTGCTTCCCAGGAAGTGGTAGAAGAAGACCTGGCACATACATCCACCTAAGGAGATGGTTCTGCTCCCTGCCCAGATGTTGGCCAGGAACTTGGGAGTGCTGATGGAGGAGAAGCCCAGGTCTACCACAGAGAGATTGCAGAGGAACCAGTACATGGGAGTGTGGAGGCGAGCATCGGTGATGATGGCAGAGAGGATGAGGAGGTTGCCAAGCAAAGTGATGAGGTAGAAAGATAGAAAGACGGCAAAGAGGATGTTGTGTATGCCTTCGGTGTGGGGGATGCCAAGAAGAATGAATTCCAAGATTATGGTGTGGTTTCGCATTTCAGATCCAACCATGTTGCTAAAGGGATATTTTTTGGTGGGGGGGGAGAGAGAAAATACACAGTCTTGGTCAGTTCTTCAGAAATGCAGCAAAACTATTTAGGATACTGAGTTGCAAAGGATCTACATCTGTTGTGAGGAATCTGTGGCCCTCCAGATGTTGATGAAATCTCAACTCTCATTAGACCCAGCCTGCATGGCTGATGGACAAGGATGATGGGACTTGTAGTCAACATCTGGAAGGTTCCCCTTCTACAGGAGCTGGAAGCAATTCTCCAATGTTTCAAACAGAAGTCTTCCCCAACCCTACCTGGAGGATTGAACCATTTGCAGCGTTTGTCAAGCATATACACTTAGAGTCAGCTCTAGATATTATTGGAGGAGTTGCAGATAAGAGTCCTAGCTCATCTTCTTCCTCCTGTGCTGACTGGCTATCTGAAATAGGAGGGACACGCTGTAAGGCAGAGCCTGGAATGAATAGCAGCTGAGGGAAGGAAAGCACCAGAGGTTGGGCGCTGGAAGCAAGTGAGCAGTGGAAGGGAGAGGAGAGGCTGTAAAACAGATCGGAGCATCAATTGGACTGCAGATCCCTTTGAACTCTTATTTCTGAGTAAGCTTGCATAGTGTCAGGCTACAACCTCTTAGAACTTACTTCTGAGTAAGCCAATAGGATTTGCAGCTAGGTAAGCATTTTTAGGATCAGGCTGTAAAGTGCTGGGGTGTCCAACAATGTGCATAAATGTGTGAACTGTGCAAGTTTCTGCGGAATCTCGTTCACAGATCTTTTCCAGATAATCTTCAGGCAAAGCACCCATTTTGCTATCAAGCTTTCAGCACACTCCATGGGAATCATTCCAGAATTAGCCATGCAGAAATCCGTGCCATGAATTCACTGTGCACCCTTTGGCCTCAGTTCCTCCATCTCTAAAATGGGAAGCTGCCCACCTCATCAGAAGGCCAGGTTGTAGCAGCTGGAGTGGGTGATCAAGGCTAAATTAGGTGCCTCCAGCAGCTAAGAGCCTGGGGTAATTCTGCAAGCATTTCACCAAAGTGAAGATTTTAAATGGATTTTGCAAATGCAGAAGTTATATATGAATAATAATGCAGTAAAGGCAATTATCCTGAATCAGGCTGCAGCAGAGCTAGAGTGAGGGAAATTCTGCTGAGAAGCCAGCTCTGGCAGGCTGCTCTCTCCATCAATTGTCACCTGGAAGCAGTTTCAGCAGAAGGAGAGAAGGGAAGAAGGCTATTTTAATTAAGAACTAATTCTGGGCTCATCCACGCTTGCCCTGCGCTTTCTAGGCATGTGTTAAAGTGTCGTGTCCCAGTGCATTCCCTGCACAAACCTGTTCTGAATGCTGAATCAGAACAAATGACAATTTGGATTTTCCACATATTGCTGTTTGCTCCAATTCAGCAGTAAAGAGCAGTTTTTTTCATCCAGAAAGCAGCAGGACAAAAAAAAAGTGCTCATATATCATAGAATCATGGAGTTGGAAGGGACCGTGTGGATGATCTAATCTAGGGATGGCCAATTCCCAAGAGACTGCGATCTTCTCACAGAGTTAAAAACTGACAGTGATCAACCCCATTTTGGGGGGCTCAGGTCAAAGTTGTTGAGCTTCTTTTTTTAGGAGGGAAAGCCCTGTTTTGGGGGGTTCAGGTTGTTGAGCATTTTTTAGGGGAGCCAAGGTTGTTGAGTGTTTTTGGGGGGAACCAGTGATTTACCAGTGATCTACCACAGACGTCCAGTGATCTACCGGTAGATCACGATCTGCCTGTTGGACATGCTTGCCAACGCCCTGCAATGCAGGAATTTTTCACCCAAGGTGAAATCTCACAACCTTGAGATTAAAAGTCTACCAGCTGAGCTATCCCAGCTTTATGGCTCATTGACGTATAAACCTATTCCTAGAAACATGGCACAAAAGGAAGTCCGGATGAGCCCTCAGTGGTGAAAAACATGTGTACTACCAGGTCTTTTTATTAAGCGCCAACTCCCATCAGCCCTTGCCAGCATGGCCAATAGTCACGGATGAAGAGAACATCTGGAGGACCGCACCCTGAACTAGCACCTGAGTTTGTTTGTTTTCCCTCCTCCCTTTCTATCCCTTTTTCCCTTGTGTCATCCCTCCTAGGGATGAGCAAGCGGAAGAGTAGGATCATTGACCTTTGCAAGCCGTTCAGCCAGTTTGTACCGAAGAACAGGGCAAATACATTTGGTGAATTGGCAGCAAAATGGGACCTTTTGAATAAGGAAACGTAGATGTTTAAAAAGCATTTCAACAACAAAGAAAAGGAGCCGGAGAAAAGAAATATTCTCTTACCCTGCATGCATCGAAGACAGGGAGTTACTGCATTACTTAGTTCTTCTCTCTGATGCTGAATCTTATCATCTCAGCCCACCACCAGCACCTGTTTCCTTGAAATAAAGCTTCTACTGATTGATCAGAGCTGGTGTCTTCCCTTCTTTCTTTCACAAGAAAATCTACTTTGCTCTTACATCAGTTCAGTAAAAATGCAGATCTCCTGCGTTGCAGGTTCTGAAAGTCTGAATGGCCCCAGTCTTCTGGAGGCATCTTTACATCTTCTGTGTCCTTCTGTAGGGATTTGAGACTCTGGAGAATGCCTTCCAGTCTCCCTGTCTCATGGCAGTGCTCAATGAAATCACCAGCAGTGTTGCATCAGTTGTTTTGAACAGTTAATTAGCTGCCTGTAAAATGGATGGGGAGGCAGTCGTCTCTTAGAGGTGGGCTGTCAAACAAAGCCTGGGGCCTTTAAAAGATCTCTGTGGCACCCTTAGCACTCTCCAAGGAAATGATCATCTCCATGTTTAAGGATTAGTGCCTTGATAGGAAAGCAAAGGAGTTACATGTGACCTCTAAAGGTTGTGAAGAATGCACAAAGGCCATGAAGGCTATGTCCTCCCTCCAATGTCACAGGCAGTATGGCTCTGAAAACCTGTTGCTTGGAATCAGAATTGTGGAGAGCACTGCTGAACTCCTGCCCTCCTTGCAGGCTTCCTATATGCATCTGGTTGGCCACTGTGAGAAAAGTATGCCAGACCAGATGGGAGCTGCAGTCCAACAGCATCTGGTGTGCCCTTCATTGGTTACCCTTGGAGTGGACGCGAGTGGCGCTGTGGTCTAAACCACTGAGCCTCTTGGGCTTGCTGATCAGAAGGTCGGCAGTTTGAATCCCTGAGACTGATTGAGCTCCCATTCCTCCAGCTCCTGCCAACCTAGCACTTCAAAAGCACACTAGTGCAAATAGATAAATAGGTACCACTCTAGTGGGAAGGTAAATGGCGTTTCCATGTGCTCTGGTTTCCGTCACAGTGTCCAGTTGCACCAGAAGCAGTTTAGTCATGCTGGCCACATGACCCGGAAAGCTGTCTGTGGACAAACACCGACTCCCTCAGTCTGTAAGCGAGATGAGCACCACACCCCATAGTCACCTTTGACTTGGCAACCATCCAGGGGTCCTTTGCCTTTTACCTTTTACCCTTGAAGTAGCCATCTGGACTGTGGGAACAAAGGGTTCTACCCAACTAAGTCTTATTCAGAGTAGGCCCACTGAAATTCATGGACTTAATCATGTTCATTAACTTCTTTTTTCCAACTATATTTTATTAAGTTTCAACATAACATATTCAGTCATACCTCGGGTTACAGCCGCTTCAGGCTGCTTTTTTTTGGGTTACGGACCTCCGAAACCTGTAAGTACCAGAACGGGTTACTTCCAGGTTTCGGCAGTTGCGCATGCGCAGAAGCACCAAATCGCAACCCGCACATGCGAAGACGCGGGTTGCGAACACTGCAGGTTGCGAACATGCATCGGATCACGTTCGCAACCCGAGCATCCACTGTACAATCAAAACACAATTACATCTTTTTGCTTATTTGTGTTGATTTCCCACCCAATTTTCCATGGAATTGCTGTTTCTTCCCTTCTGCTGCTCTGTCTTCTATCTACCAAATCATAACCTCAATATTATAATCTGATTACTTACATTGCTCATGGCTCAAATCCTGCTCACGAGTTCGTCATATGGTAGCATTTCTTTAAGTAGTCCAAAAAGTCATGTTCATTAACTTCAGTGGGTCTATGCTGAAGTAAGCATTGCATGGAACCCAGAAGGCTGGACCAGACAGACCTTTCATCTGATCCAGCAACCTCTTCTTACATCCTTCTGTGTGACAGTGGATCAGAGTGTCTTGGAAAGGAATAGACTCTTCTCCATTAGAAGTTGACTGTCCACCTATCAGGGATGCTGCTGCAGCTGTTTACTGACAGGAGGGTGGACTGGAAGATGTTTGAGGGCCCTTCCAACTCTAGGATCCTATCAATGGTATCCACAGCAGGGCACTGTGCTGAGATTCTGCTCCAACAGCAACACTGAGCAGGCTGGTAACTTTTGTGCAGATGGCACCTGGCTTCCTCCCACTGTGCTACTCATGGCACAGAAGTATACAGCAGCGTCGCTCAGTCTTGCCACGTCTTTTTTCAGCATGGTGCGGCGAGATTCTTTGATCACGTCTAGCGTGAACTCCTCAGCAGCTGCAACAGACTTTCCATCATAGCCGTGTCCCAAGTAGGACATTGTGCTCCCAGCCTGCTTGTACCAATACATCGTGTCGTGGGACGCACTTAGGTTTTGAGTACAGTCAATCAGGATCTTGCCTCCTTCCAAGGAGAAGACTTTCTCAGGTTGCATGACTTGGCCAAAGACAAAGCACTGAGCCACTGTGTGGAAAGAGATGGCGATTATAGGAAGAAGATGCTGAAGGAAGGGCTGTAACTCACTGGGGGTGCAGAAGGTCCCAGGCTCAATCTTTCACAGCATCTACAGGTAGGACTGGGAGAGACACTCTGTCTGAAATCCTGGAGAGCCTCTGCCAGTTGATGTAGACAATATGGAGCTAGATGGATTGGAACAATCTCTGTCTAAGACCCTGGAAAGTTACTGCTGGTCAGAGTATTGGACTAGATCAGGCTTAGCTTACATGGCGCCCCCCCCCCCCCGAGTTGTTCCTGGACCACAACTCCCATCAGCCCCAGCCAGCATGACTAATAATAATAATAATAATAATAATAATTGTATTATTTGTACTCTGTCCATCTGGCTGGGTTGCCCCAGCCACTCTGAACAACTCCCAGCATATACAAAAACATAATAAAACATTAAACATTAAAAATCACCCAATATAGGGCTGCCTTCAGATGTCTTCTAAAGGTTGTGTCGTTACTTATGAAGAAGAAGAAGAGTTTGGATTTGATATCCTGCCTTTCACTCCCCTTCAGGAGTCTCAAAGCGGCTAACATTCTCCTTTCCCTTCCTCCCCCACAACAAACACTCTGTGAGGTGAGTGGGGCTGAGAGACTTCAAGGAAGTGTGACTGGCCCAAGGTCACCTAGCAGCTGCATGTGGAGGAGCGGAGACGCAAACCCGGTTCCCCAGATTACGAGACTACCGCTCTTAACCACTACACCACACTGGCTCTCTCCTTATCTCCTTGACATTTGATGGGAGGGCATTCCACGGGGTGGGCGCCACTACCAAGAAGGCCCTCTGCCTGATCAGAAATGATGGGAGTTGAGGACCAACAATATCTGGAGGACAGCACATTGCCTAGTCCGAGGGTAGATGGACATAAGGGTTTGACTCGGGCCACACCGAACATTGAAAGCACTATGATAGCACTTGAAACGGTCATGGCTTCCCCTGAAGAATTCTGGGCGCTGTAATTTGTTAAGGGTGCTGAAAGGTGATGGTCAGCTCCCTATTCACCTCACGGAACTACAATTCTCAGACTTCCCTGTGAAAGAGGATTGATAGTTAAACCATTGTAGTAATTGTATATCTGAGGGGAATAAGGGTCTCCTAATGATGTTCAGCATCCTTAACAAACAACAGTTCACAGGATGAGCTAGACTTCAAGAGCAAATAGCAGGCTCACCAGTTGTGAGGAGCAGGGCCAGGAACATCTTTCGGCTCAAAGCTGAAAAGTAGCTGTTCCGCTGAAATGAGGAGGGTGTCTGGCTGCCCCTAGCTCTTAACAGATCCTTCTGTCAAAAGATCACCACATTATGACAGAAAAGGAGTTTCCTGTATCGCTCTGAAAAGCCTGCTGATCTCGGCACACCACAAACCACCACCACAAACCGATGCTTTGCTTTCACCCTGTTTCCCCTTCTTAAAGCTGAAAATAGGAATGATCCAGAACATTCTACATACAACTCATGACCAATTGTGGAATCTGTTGTAGTTTCCTTATATAGCAGCTGCAGGGTGGCTGGGTGTAACTTAAACCAGGGAAACAGTACGGATAAAAGGGTTAAAAAACCCCACACCCCTAATAGCACTGCTCCTATGATATTTGTAGCCCCTTGTGCATAGGGAGCACCCTGCTTCAGTGTCTAACATGTGGAAGAACATGTGGAAAAGAAAAAGCTGTCCCTTTAAAGTCAAGAAGAGTAGAAGTTGGTCCCCTCTTCACCACACATTTAAAACAATATCCTATCACTTTAAATGGACATGGCATCCCCCCAAAGATTCCTGGGTGCTGGACTTTGTTAAGGGTGCTAAGAGTGGTTTAACAATCAATCCCTCTTCCCAGGGAATTCTGGGAACTGGAGCTCCATGAGGTGAATCGGGGTCTCCAAATGACTCTCATGAATAGCTGTCAACTTTTCCCTTTTCTTGTGAGGAATCCGATTTGGAATAAGGGACTTTCCCTTTAAAAAAGGGAAACGTTGACAGCTATGCTCTCATGCTGAGCGGAATTGGCCTCTGTATGTTTAGAACAACAGACTTAACAATGGTTAGAAAACATGTTTTAACCTCCATTTACAGGGGCAGAATTCCTTGGAATGAGGGAAGGAAAAGGATGAAGAGGTGTGGTAAAAAATTTAAAAGGAGGCCCATGTTTCAAGCTGGGGTGAAGGGAGGAGTGCAACCTGTTCAACCCAAACCAAGCATTAAAGGGTATGCCTGTACCTTCAGTTGCTGTAACTTGCGGATAACACAACCTCTTGCTCTTCTAGATCCAATGTGTGAGACAGAGACTAGCTAGGGAAGTTATCATCAGAAACAGATCATTTCTCATTGTCATGGGCTGTGATGTCCATGATGTAATTTGATGTCGGGACACTGGCAGGCCCCGTAATGAGATCAGAAGCCTCTCATTCTGTTTCAATCACACCTTCATCTCCTCTTCGTCCTCCTTTTTTCCAGAATTTTATTCTTCCTTATCACAAAATTTTAAAAGGCATTGATCATTCCTGGTTGTTTTCTGACCCCTAGTGGTCACTTTTGTCATTCTCCAAGCTTACCTAAAATTCAAAACAGATGTTGGGGGTGAATATAAACACCTCCTCTCTCTACTTGCATCTTCCTTCTTTAAAAACATAAGAAGGGCCTGCTGGATCAGCCATCTAGTCCAGCATCCTGTTCTCACAGTGGCCAACCAGATGCCTGTGGGAATCCTCAAGCAGTAAAAAGGTAAGGGTACCCCCTGACCATTAGGTCCAGTCGCAGACGACTCTGGGGTTGCGGCGCTCATCTCGCTCTATAGGCCAAGGGAGCCAGCGTTTGTCCACAGACAGCTTCCGGGTCATGTGGCCAGCATGACTAAGCCGCTTCTGGCGAACCAGAGCAGCGCACGGAAACGCTGTTTACCTTCCCGCCAGAGTGGTACCTATTTATCTACTTGCACTTGACGTGCTTTCGAACTGCTAGGTTGGCAGGAGCTGGGACCAAACAACAGGCGCTCACCCCGTCGCGGGGATTTGAACCGCCAACCTTCTGATCAGCAAGTCCTAGGCTCTGTGGTTTAACCCACAGCGCCACCCGCGTCCCATGACCTCAAGCAGTACCCAAGCACAATATCCTCCCCACCTGAGGTTTCCGGCAACAAGCATACAGAGGCACTTCCTCCCCCAACCACAATGATTCTTCAACATCAACTTCATTGGACTGGTCATTATGTGAATGCCTAATTATCGTCTTCCAAAGCAACTACTCCATTCCGAACTTAAAAATGGAAAGTGTAATGCTGGTGGTCAATGAAAGAGGTTTGAAGACTCTCTCTAGGCAAATCTTTAAAAAATGTAGTATAAACACAGACAACTGGGAAACAGTGGCCTGCGAGCGCTCCAGTTGGAGAACAGCCTTTACCAAAGGTGTCATGGGCTTCGAAGACGCTTGAACTCAGGACGAAGGGAGAAACATGCTAAGAGGAAGGCACGCTTGGCAAACCCTCACCGTGATCAACTCCCACCTGGAAGCCTATGTTCCCACTGTGGAAGGATGTGTGGATCCAGAATTGGCCTCCACAGTCCCTTATGGACTCACTGTTAAAACCATGTTTATGGAAGACAATCTTACTCAGGTATGAGTGATCGCCAAAAAAGAAGAGTCAGCTTTCTGTCCCTTCTGAGCATGCTAAGTCCTCACTGAGCTTCGCTGGGTTCCCCATCCACCCCCTTTTTTGTTTTAAACAAGCCTAATTATACATGCCACTTCTGTGTAGATGGTGCTGGTTTGGCTACATAAGCATTCACAAGCATTCACTGTTAGGCCCTGTCTGCACCACACATTTAAAGTAGTATGATATCATTTTGAAAAGTAATGGCTTCCCCCAAAGAATCCTGGGAAGGAACTATAGTTCCTTGATGGGTTCTTGATGTAGTTCTTGATGGGGTTTTAATTCCTCTGAAGGAGCTTGGGGGTACTCCTGGATCCTTTGCTGTCGCTCGAGACTCAGGTGGCCTCAGTGCTTCCATCAGCTTCAGCTGGTGGCCCAGCTACTCCCCTACCTGGACAGGGATAGCCTAACTACTGCTGTCTATGCTCTGGTAACCTCGAGGTTAGATTACTGCAATGCGTTATACGTAGGGCTGCCTCTGAAGACAGTTTGGAAACTTCAGTTAGTGCGGAATTCAGCGGCCAGGTTGCTCACCAGAGCAAGACAGTTTGAGCATATTACACCAACTGCACTGGCTACTAATTAGTTTTTGTGCCCAATTCAAAATGCTGGATTTGACCTCTAAAACCTTGAAATGCCTCAGGACCGCAATGCCTCAAGGACCACCTCTTTCCATATGAACCTACCCAGACCCTGAGATCATCTTCTGAGGCCCTTCTTCATGAGCCTCCTCTTCAAGAGATCCGGAGGGTGGCAACACAAGAACAGGGCCTTCTCTGCAGTGGCTCCCCGTCTGTAGAATGCTTTCCCCAGGGAAGTTTGCCTGGCACCTTCATTACACACCTTTAGACACCAGGCAAAAACGATTCTTTTTAACCAGGCCTTTGGTTGATCCAATTTACATCCTATGCCCTTTTAAAATGTGAGGTTTTGGGGGGGGTTGTTTTTATTTTGAATATATATTTTGTGGTTTTATATTTTGATTTTGTTCTGTGAACCGCCCTGAGACTCCAGGGATAGGGCGATATATAAATTCAATAAATAAATAAATGTTTGTTAAGAGGCGCTGAGAGCTATCAGGGGACCTCTGTTCCCCTCACAGAGCTAAAATTATCAGAATGCCCAGTTCTTCTTGACATGGAACTCTGGGAATTGTAGTTTTGTGCAGAGAGAATTGTTGTTCCAAGAGAAAAGCAGTTCAGCTCTGTTTTCTGCAGCCAGTGAGAAAGGCACCCTTTTCCAGGGAGGGAGTTTTGTATGTGTGTGTGTGACATCACATGTCTACGTTGTGGCAGTGGGCACCCACGGGCCTGAGAGTGAGATGCCACCCCTGACGCACTTTGATGAGGTTGCCCTGGACCCCTCTAGTTCTCCAGATGTCACTGAACTCAAACTCCCATCAGTCCCAAGCAGAATAGCAAGGGATGATGGGAGTTGTAGTCCAGCAACAACTGCAGGGCCAGAGGTTTCACATCTTGGGGAGGGGCATGAATAGGTTGAAATTGGGGGGGGGGGGTCAGGCTTGTGGGCTCTTGCCTCCTCCTCACCACCATTATTCAAGGGCTCCTTCATATCTCACCTCACCGGGCAGCACAAAAGCACATTCACATTGGATCAGAACAGCAGAGAATCCAAATTCAAGAATACAGTTGTTTTTTCCTTCCCTTTGCAGAGAACAGCGATGCTGTACAAATGTTCGGAAACATCGTGGAAGTTTTGAACGTCCTAACTATCTCCCTTGTGGTGCCTGTCAGGAGTTCTGATCTCTGCGGGGCTGACTTGCTAAAGAATTGCAACAAAGTGAAGTTGGCAAGAGCCTGGATTGATGCAAAACAGCAGAAGGTTATATATCCTGAGAGAAGCAATGCTGCCGCCTGGTTCTTAAACTTTTCAGAAGGCAACAGTGGAGAACGGCAGCTATAATCCCGAGGCTACTGCAACCTTGCAGGTCTTTTTTTTTATTTATCATTTGAAAGCATGGATCACTTGAAAAGATTTAGGGGTTGGTTGATGCTAAAATAACTTTCTTAGAGGTTTGAAATAAGACTCCTTATCAGCTTCTCCTGCTCCTCTTCTTCTTCTGCTTCTTTTAAGATAAAATAAATCTTAAGCAAGGATGTGGGTGTGAAGGCAGTTCAGACCAGGGAAAAGAGGTGTTTAATGCTCCCCAAAGCAGTTTTTCTGATCAAAATCACACACACACACACACACACACACACACACAGAGCTCCTATTGCATTTGCCCCAATGTACGAAAAAAATCTGGATTCATTTTTCTCCAGCAAAATTAACAGCAGCTCTCTCTTTGTGTGTGTGTGTGTGTGTGTGTGAGAGAGAGAGAGAGAGAGAGAGAGAGAGATTTTGATTTTGATAGGGGAAATCTCAAGGATGGCGAGGGCTAAACAGTGTGAATTTCTCTGAAGAAACAGATTTTGTATGTGGTTTTGACTAGAGTAAACATTTTTGCGAGCACTTGCTCCTAATGTAACGCATTTTCGTATGTCATTTCTACTGTTATGTTCATTCCCCTAATATATGCATTTTTGTAAAGCTTCGTTGGCCGGAGACCTTCACTGCAAGATTTAGATAAGTGTGGATTTTGATGGATGGCTGTGTGTCGATTCTTACATTGTTTCAGAAAGTGCGAAGTTAATAGGTTCATCTTTAAATGTGGCCTGAATCAAATCTCTCCCCCATCCCTTACCACCTCTGAATTAAGGTGTACTTTGGCCCCTGTATGGTTACCATAGTGAAGTTATAGCAACAATTATCTATATTTCATTTGAAAGCAATCTGGCTGCATTGCCTTATTTCTTTACCACTCTTTACAATCCTTCTTCTCCTCTCCTCTCTCAAAGGAGGGGGATTCTCCCAAAGAATCCCAGGAAGGAACTGTAGTTTATTAAGAGGTGCTGAGAGCTACTAGTAGCCCCCTGTTCCCCTCACAGAGCTAAAATTATCAGAATGGCCAGTTCTTCTTCACATGGAACTCTGGGAATTGTAGTTCTGTGCGGAGAGAATCGTAGTACTGAGAGAGAAGCAGTTCAGGCACCCTTTTCCAGGGAGGGGGGCTCAGAAGTGGAGGAAGAGTTGTGTGTGTGTGTGTGTGTGTGTGTGTGTGTGATATCACATGTCCACCTTGTGGCAGTGGGCACCCACAATCCTGAGGGTGAGGTGCCACATATATGGTTAACTAAGAGTTGGTGGTAGGGGACACGGGTGGCGCTGTGGTCTAAACCACTGAGCCTAGGGCTTGCCGATCGAAAGATTGGCGGTTCGAATCCCCGCAACGAGGTGAGCTCCTGTTGCTCAGTCCCTGCTCCTGCCAACCTAGCAGTTCGAAAGCACGTCAAAGTGAAAGTAGATAAATAGGTACCGCTCTGGCGGGAAGGTAAACGGCATTTCCGTGCGCTGCTATGTTTTCACCAGAAGCGGCTTGGTCATGCTGGCCACATGACCCGTAAAAACTGTCTGCGGACAAATGCCGGCTCCCTCGGTCAGTAAAGTGAGATGAGCGCTGCAACCCCAGAGTAATCTGCAACTGGACTTAACTGTCAGGGGTCCTTTACCTTTACCTAAGAGTTGGTGGTATGTGTGTACAGGGGACAGAATACATGGGTGGTTAGGAAGATCATTGTGTCAAAGATCTATGGAGAAGCAGAACAGACTTCAGGATTTTTCAGCACCAGGGTGGATAAAAATCAATGATGTTTAAAAAAAATAAATGGGTTTTTTTAAAAAAAATTAAAAATTGGATTTTAAAAATTTAAATCGGATTTTATTTTTTTAATTGGATTTTTTTTAAAAAAATGGATTTTTAAAATAAAATGCTTTTGGAGGAAAAATCTTTCTAAATATAGTTTTCTATTTAAGTTACATTATAGTCCAAAGGATTCATCAGGAAATAAGGGTTTGTTTTAAGTTTTTCATGTTTGCTAAAACTCAGTCTAAGGTGTTTTTTTAAAAAAAATGTTTAACCACATCAGTTAACAAACATGGATACATATGGTGTAATGTTAATGTTTTATTTAAATAAATTGTTTAAATTGTTATTACGAAATGATTATTTTTCTCCTTCCAATAAAGTACAGAAGAAAAGTTGTCCAAACATAAACAGTTAACTTATTAAACCTCACAAAAATGTCATAATTATCTGTCTATGTATTTCTAATAGTATAACCAAATCAGTAATTTTTGATATAACTGTAAAAACCACTGTGAAAATTTCTAATTCCAAAAATGAAACCTTCATCTGGTTGTAAATATTAAGATTACAGCAGCAAGAATGAGCCTTTCTTTAAAAAAACATGATTTAAATTAAGTCTTACTGACCAGTGGTTTAAATTGTGATTTAAATTGATTTGATTTAAATCAAATCCACCCTGTTCAGCAGCACAGTGCCAAAGAATATATATTTACATGTAGAAGGTTCCAGATTCAATTCCTGGCATCTCTAGGTAGGACTGGGAAAGTATGTTGGTGAAGCCCTGGAGAGCCACTGCTGGTCAGAAGAGGCAGGTTGTGGTGAAGAACCTCAGGGCTGGTGGCTGAAGGTGGCTCTCCAAGCCTCTTTGTGTGGCCCTCAGTGTTTTCCATGGGCCATGCACCCTTCCCCAACCAAACCCATTCCTAGCCCTTCCTCTGCAGCCGACCTGAGTGATTTTGTCAGGCTAGAATATCCCCTTAAACTCGGATCCTGCCTCTTGTTTCAAGGCTCGGTGCGGCTTAACAGTCAATCCCTCTTCTCTGGGAATTCTGAGAATTGCAGCTGTGTGGTGGGAATAGGGGCCTCCCAATAACGCTCAGCACCCTTTACAAACTACAGTTCCCAGGATTCTTCATGGGAAGCATGACTTGCTTGAAAGCATGGTGTGGTACTACAGTACTTTAAATGTATAATGCATATCATTATTATTATTATTATTTAAATTTGTATATTGCCCTGTACCCACAGGTCTCAGGGCAGTTCACAAGATAAAATCACAATATAAAAACACAAAATGCATAATCAGAAACAAACCAGTAACCCCTCCACAGACTGACCATGATAGCTACCGGTATATAGAACCTCCATGGTCAAAGGCAATTATGCCATTAGAGGCCAGTTTCTAGGGAGCCAATAGTAGGAATGGGCCGTTGCTTTCATGCCCTCCTTGTGAGCTTCCCAAAAAGTCTGTTTGCACCCCGAAAAGTCCATAAGTAGAGCGCCGCTTCTGCACTTGCGTGAAGCGCAATAGAGCGGTTCTGCGCATGTGCGAAGCATGCAGATCGCTTCTGTGTGCGCATGGCAAAACCCGGAAGTATACACTTCCAGGTTTGCTGCATTCGCAACCTAAAAATCCACAACATGAAGCGAACGCAACCAGAGGTATGACTGTACTTTACAAAGTTGTATATTATGAAGATCTTCACCTCTTACAGTATTTGTAAGAATGGATCCCAAATATCATTGAATTTGTCCACGGCGAGTCTGCGTTCATATGCAAGCTGTTCATATGTTGCAAGTTTGTATAAATCAGATATCTTCAATCTGTAAACAGCTCTGAGGGTTTCTCTTTTCAGTCAAACAGTATGTAGAGTGTATGAAATAATAAATAAAGGACCTTCTAGGTCACTCAAAATGTTCTTCTGCCCTTTCCCTTTCTCTAGAACAGAAATGGAAGAACGTGTGGTTCCAAACTGGACTGTGGTAGCCCCAAACCAGACCTCGGTGACCGAGTTCATCCTCGTGGGGCTGTCCAATGACCCTGGGACGCAGCTGGTGCTCTTTGTGGTCTTCCTGGTGGTCTACCTGCTCACCTTGGCTGGCAATATTCTCATTGTGGTCACCATCATCCACAACCAGGGGCTGCACACTCCCATGTACTTCTTCCTGAGCAACCTCTCCTTCATCGACGTCTGCCATGCCACAGTCACTGTGCCCAAAATGCTGGCTGACTTCCTCTCAACTGCAAAGACCATCTCCTTTGGGGGCTGCGTGGCCCAGATGTTCTTCCTCCACCTCTTTGCCTGCACGGAGATCTTCCTCCTCACCGTCATGGCCTATGACCGCTATGTGGCCATCTGCAACCCGATGCATTACCTCACCATCATGAACCAGAAGGTCTGCCTCCTGCTGGCCGGCACGATCTGGTTGGGTGGCACAGTGCACTCTCTCGCTTTGACTGGCATGACCATCAAGCTACCCTACTGTGGGCCCCAGAAGGTCGACAACTTCTTCTGTGATGTCCCCCCGGTCATCAGGCTGGCATGCACAGACACCTACGTCATTGAGATCCTCATTGTTTCCAACTCGGGGCTGATCTCCGTGGTCTGCTTCGTGGTCCTGGTGGTCTCCTACGGCATCATCCTGGTCTCCCTCCGCAAACGTTTTGCGGAAGGCCGGCGCAAGGCACTCTCCACATGCGCGGCCCACCTCACGGTGGTGACCCTCTTCCTGGGCCACTGCATCTTCATTTATTCCCGCCCCTCCACCAGCTTCTCGGAGGACAAGGTGGTGTCGGTCTTCTTCACTGCTGTCACCCCTCTGCTCAATCCCATCATCTACACGCTGAGGAACGAGGACATGAAGCAGGCGCTCAACAAACTGTTTGGCAGGAAGGTGACGGCGGAGAAAAAGTGAGGGTCCGGCTGTACTATGAGGAGGTGCAGAGGGAAGGTGGGGAGAAGGGCCCACGTGAAATCTCACCACCAGCCAGGGTGAAATCAGGCAAGCGAGCATGGAACCCTATGGATCTCAATCTCTGCACATCTTCCATGGGTTCACCATGAAAATGTGGGGTTTGGAACATAGAGGAGAACCTGGCACTCAGAGCTTTTCAACTTGGGTACATGAGTTAAGACAGTTTCCTGATCCCCCTGATCAAATTTTGAACTCCCGCAATCACAAAAGACTTATCCTTATTATGTTACTGGGTGAGCACTTGCTGTTCACTGCTACGTTTCAAGAGTCTATGGATCAGAGCTTCTAAATGCTGAAGTGTCCATCTATGCCAACATGGCCCCTGGCGAACTTGCAAACTCTAGATTCTATATATGGAGCAAATGAAAATAAACATGAGCAGCAAATGTTGATGAACAAAATGCGTATTTAATAAACTTACACATGCATCTAGAAATGCCACTTGACTTGCATACTTTAGCTTGGATTTCAAACTGCGGTGGTACCTCGGGTTACATACGCTTCAGGTTACAGACTCTGCTAAACCAGAAATAGTACCTCAGGTTAAAAACTTTGCTTCAGGATGAGAACAGAAATCGTGCTCCGGCAGCGCAGCAGCAGCAGGAGGCCCCATTAGCTAAAGTGGTGCTTCAGGTTAAGAACAGTTTCAGGTGAAGAACGGACCTCCGGAACGAATTAAGTTCTTAACCCGAGGTACCACTGTATTTTGTGGAAGGGGAGGGGGGCTTCTGCTTGCTGTACAGAGGGGTGCATTTCAGTGCAGAAACTGTGCAGGGAATCTAACAAAATCCCTGCAGCCGCCTGAAACAACTGAAGGATTTCGCCGTGTTACTTTAAAGGTCTATACAGGAGAGGCAGTGTGGCTGGGGGAAGGTTGTCACTCAGAGGTAGAGCACCTGCTTTGCATTTAGAAGGTCCCAGAATCAATTCCTGGCATCTCCAGAAAAAGCTTTTATTCATTTAATAATTTTGTTTTAATAACAAAATCCTCTACACAGTTTATACAGAATAGTATATAATATTCGTTTATAAAAATGGCAGCAAAAGCACAAAGACGTAGCAAAATTACGGAAATATCAATGCAAAAGATTTTTAAAACAAATGCACTGTACATAATAAAATTACATGCCCGTGTAGGCTTGTCTATTTTTAGCAGACATTTAACAGCACCAAGGAAATGCCTGCCTAATATCCAGTGGCAGGGAGTTCCAGAGAACAGGCACACTAAAGATTGAGCCTTCATTAAGTGTGAAACAGGCACTTGGCAATGTGGCACTTGTTTGGATTTGATATCCTGGTTTATCACTACCCTAAGGAGTCTCAAAGCGGCTAACATTCTCCTTTTCTCTTCCTCCCCCACAACAAACACTCTGTGAGGTGAATGGGGCTGAGAGACTTCAGAGAAGTATGTCTGGCCCAAGGTCACCCAGCAGCTGCATGTGGAGGAGCGGGGAATCGAACCTGGTTCACCAGATTACGAGTCCACCGCTCTTAACCACTGCACCACACTGGCTCTCTTAAATGTGCCCGCCCCATAGAAAGAAAGGCTCTTCCAGACCAGCATATTTTTTTTGCAGGTATATCCTGCATCATGTGCTAGCTTTCTGCATGCAAGGACTTTCCCCCTATAGAGGACCTGCAGTCTGAAGTGGTATAGACTGGGTGACCAGCAGAGGGTCAGCCAAAATCAAACATTGTTGGATCTCCCAACCATACTTTGTCTGGGCTTGGGCCAAGCAAAAGCAATGGTTAGGCAAAGAATTATAGACACTGAGAGACAACAGGACTGCTTAAGGTGCCCCGACTACAAAATTGTAGAAATTGAGAGATATATAGCTGCACCAGCAGCATATCTCTTTTTTCTTGTATCCAAAAATGCAAGAAGGACTTTTACACTTGCCAGAAGCTCGGCTCTGCCCTTGCCGGTCTTGGAAGGATCCTTTAAAAAAGTCCCATATGACCAGAGAATTTGCGCCTGTCCTTTGGGGGATATAGGAAGCCCTGAACACATATTTTTTAGATGTCCCTTTTACGATGAAGCGCATAGAGAAACCATTGACCCCCTGCTGGTGAGGCTTGCTGGCCTCCCGGTAAAGCAAAAATTTGATCTTCTCCTGTTAGGCAAAGACCACAAGACGACCCGGATTGTCGCCAGATTCTGTGCACAGATCTGTAGGCGCAGACCGTCCCCCAATTCAATCTAGTTTGTTAAGAAAATTCCCAAACCCGGATCCACGAGCGACTTTGGGTCATTTCTCTTAGGCAGTCTATTTTAAAGTTTTTATGTGTTTATATGCCTATCACACTTTTAAACTTAAAATCCATTGTTGTATATTGTTTTGAATGTTTGTTTTGCTTTTGGGATTGTAGTTCCATTTGTGTTTCTCAAGCTGGTCTATGACCATAATAAATTTCATGTTCATGTATAGACTGGGTGACCAGTAGAGGGTCAGCCAAACTCATACATTGTTGGATCTCCCAACCATACTTCGTTTCCTTTCAGGCTTTTATTCTGCCTCTGAAAACCAGTTCCTGGGAATCCCAAGTGGGGAGGGCACTGTGATTCACAGTTCCTGCTTACAGGTTTCCTGGAAGCATCTGCTTGGTTACCTGTGAGAATGGGATATTGAAGAAGATGGGCTTTTGGCCTAAACCACCCACCTTTGGTTAAAATGATCTAGCTAGTGATCCTCACTGCATCCCCTGTTCTAGACCTGTGCCATTAATGGAGTTAGACTGGATGAGTTTCCATTGTGCAATTATGGGCAATTGTTGTGTTGTTCTCTGTCCAAATTGACACACGATTCCTCAAAACCTAAGAGGGCTTGTTAAACAATGACAGGCTTAACTTTGACGTTTCTAAAACTTTGGGGCAACTCGCGTAAGACCTCCCCTGTGACTTAATTGTGAGAACTTCAGTTTGCAATCCTCGCTTTGATGCTCCAGTAGGTGTTACACATTCTTGGCTATGACAGAATAAGAAGCATATTGAGGGAGGAAAAGCATAAAGGATCTCTAGAGTTGGCAACGAGAGGGGACAAAGCAACATGTCATGAGTCTTTTTGCTTCCCTTACTTATGGGTTGGGTAGTCCTTACTTTAACCACAACTCCTTAGGTCTCTCAAGAAACGAAACTTGAATGAAACTGAAGACTTGGATTCTTTCTATATTTGAATTATGCCAAAGGAAAACCAAAATGTAGAGACCTGATCTGGATCTAAACTTCATGTTAGTTTAGAGGCAATCTATATGCAGGATTATTCATTTGACCCAAGACTTTATAGTAGCAATTTTATACAAAGCAAATTCAGCTAGGACTGTCTTAGAAAGGCAGCCTGGAAGAATCAAAATGCGCTTTGAAGAGAGTGTTGAAATTACAAGTTCTTCTCTCTGATTCCCTTAAGCTCATCTGCGTGGCCTTCAGAGGCAGTCAAAAGAAACTGTTTTTAAATTGAACGTTAGACGCCTGTCCAAAATTATCTCCGCCCTAAGAATCTCCAGCACCTCCAGAAAGAAATGTAAGTGACATTTTATTCATTCAGTTGCAGAAGGGAGGGTTTGGGATTCTGTGAGTGGATGCACAGCATTCCCTGAAAGCACATATAATGCACATTTAAAGTGCATTAATCCCCCCCCCCAAGAATCCTGGGAACTGTCATTTGTTAAGGATGCTGGGAATTCCAGCTGTGCAAGAGGGAAACTACAGTTTCTAGGATTTGTTGAGGAAGTCCTGTGCTTTCAATGTATGCTGGTTGTGCTTTAAATCTATCCTATGGATTTGCCCAGATCTTAAATGAACAAAACTTCTCTGTTGAAATTCTATATGGAAACATATTCGAAATCACACTTGTCACTGAGGTCCAAAACTGGGACAAATTAGCCAAGTCCTAGCACTTGTTAATTTTTAAGTGGGTGTCAATGCATTGTTCATCAAGGGAGCCATGTGTATTCTTCATTTGCACTACCCAAATGCAGAAATGAGATCCAGCATAATGAGAATAACATGTAGGCAAAATAGCACACAAAATTGTGTATGTTAGGAGAAATTTGCACAAAAATGCTGGTGACTTTTTGCAGGGACCTTTTCGTAAAGGAAAAAAAAATCATGAACCGATCCAGAAATGTGGAGAAATGAATTTAGGACTCAAAAAATGGAGAAACTGAGAGAAACTGAAATTGAGCGATTCATCCATCATTAGACTGAACTATTGCCATCTTGAGGGGTACACTTCCCTCCTTTCCTCCCTCCTTCCTTCCTTCCTTCCTTCCTCTCTCTTTTGCTCTTTCTGTTCTGTCATTTGTTGTAGTGTCCTTTTCATGGGCTGCTGCTGTTTTAAAGTTTCGGGGGTTTTGTGGTTTTTTTAGGATTGCTAGGGAGCAATCCTATGCACAAGGAGCTGGTAGGTGTAAAGTAAGCCAGCCTAAAGTTACACAAGATCCAAACCCTGTTCAGCAGCTGGGTTCCTGCTGCAGGTCTGCCTACACCTAGCAGAGGGGAAACAAGCCTTTAAAACAGTAGTTTACACCAGATTGCCCACTTACATGATCCAGACTAGGTTCCCCACTCTCTGGTCCCACCACGCTCCACAAAGACCCCCCTTTGGGCTCTTACACCAGCCCCAGCTTAGCCAGTTGAGCCGGGAAATTATGCCAGTGTATCTCTGGCTGAACCCAGGTTGGGAATCAGCCAGCTGAGGTGGAGATCCTCTGCATCTTAAGCCACTCATCCGAGCAGATATCACCATAGGACTGCCCCTTCGCCCCTGTTATTTGTTTTTATCTGGCCTTCTTAATCATGGTCAAAATGGATGCTGCCTTTTTTTGTTTCTGAGCCTCCTCGGGCAAGCTATGACTCAAAAGGTGGCGTATCCATAAATCTATCAATAGAAATAAGTACAATATATATTTTTCCCCTCCTCATAGTAGGGACATGGCAGAAAGGATGGAATTAACCCTCCTCTCTCCCACTGCCTCAGCCCCAAACTAGATCTGAACTCTGCGGCTGGTTTTTTAAATTATTATTATTTATACTTTTCAGAGATATACATTTGACTGATTTTCCAATCATTTTGACATTTTAAAACATGGGTAGGCAAACTAAGGCCCGGGGGCCGGATCTGGCCCAATCGCCTTCTCAATCCGGCCCACGGACAGTCCAGGAATCAGCGTGTTTTTACATGTGTAGAATGTGTCCTTTTATTTAAAATGCATCTCTGGGTTATTTGTGGGGCATAGGAATTCATTCATTTTTTTTGTTTTTTCCCCAAAATATAGTCCGGCCCCTCACAAGGTCTAAGGGACAGTGGACCGGCCCCCTGCTGAAAAAGTTTGCTGACCCCTGTTTTAAAACTTGACTTCCTTCCACCTCTTTCTGCAGTTCCTTAAATTTGTTTTTAATATCTTCTGTATATCCAAATTCACTTAACTTACTCGTTTATTTATCTTCTTTCAATATATACTCTTACGTAACTGCAGGTTATTACAATAATCCTGCCAGTGTTTTTATCTGCTTACTGTAAATATTCAATAAACCATTTCCATTCTTTTATCAAAAGTTTGTTATCTTGATTACTTTTTCATCCGGTAAGTTTCACCATTTCTGCATATTCCCTAAGTTTTTGTATCCATTCTTCCTTTGCTGGGAGTCTGTGGCTGGTTTTTTAGCTTAAAGAAAAAAAGAATCAAGGTTTCTGAATGCCATGTAACACTAATCACAGGTGGAAGTAGATTTCAACTTCCTTTTCCTTTGAAAAAACAAATCAGGTCCCCTCTCCTCTTCCTGTGTATTTGGGGTGGTTGTGTCTGTTTTCACCCAAAGAGACTCCAGGCCAATCAGAATTTCAGTTTCTCATCCTCCCTGTTTCTGTCCTGCATCCCTTCCAGCCTCCAGCACAGAGATGGATGCAGTACCAGAGAATGTCACTACAGTGAAGACATTTGTCCTGTCAGGCTTGACCGCTAGCCACAGCACCGAACTGGCACTCTTCGTTTTCTTCACAGCTATCTACTCCCTGATCCTAGTTGGCAACGTTCTCATCGTCGTCACCATCATCTACGACCAACATCTTCACACGCCCATGTATTTCTTCCTCAGCAACCTCTCCTTCATCGATGTCTGCCATTCTTCCGTGGTCATGCCCAAAATGCTCGCCGACTTCCTAGCGGAGACGAAAACCATCTCCTTTGGGGAATGCATAGCCCAGATGTTCTTCCTCCACCTCTTCGCTTGCACGGAGATCTTCCTCCTCACCATCATGGCCTACGACCGCTACGCCGCCATATGCAATCCCCTCCATTACGGCACCATCATGAGCCGCCGGGTCTGCCTCCAGTTGGCTGTGGCCATGTGGCTGGGCGGTTTGCTGCACTCCATAGCCCTGACACTGTTGACGCTCAATGTGCCCTACTGCGGCCCCAACAGCATCGACAACTTCTTCTGCGATGTCCCTTTGGTCATCAAACTGGCCTGCGCCAACACTTACGTCTTTGAAATCCTCATCGTCTCCAACTCGGGGGTGATCTCGGTGGTCTGCTTTGTTGTTCTGGTGGTCTCCTACGTGGTCATCCTCGTTTCCTTGAGGAACCGCTTCTCTGAAGGGCGGCGGAAGGCTCTGTCAACTTGTGCTGCTCACCTAACGGTGGTCACCTTATTCCTGGGCCACTGCATTTTCATCTACCTCAGACCGGCCAAGAGTTTAGCTGCGGACAAGGTGGTTTCTATCTTCTTCACGGCGGTCACCCCTCTGCTCAACCCGGTCATCTACACCCTGAGGAATGAGGACATGCTGAATGCCCTGAACAAGCTGCGAGGCCGACAGGTCAATCTGGAAGGCAAAGGGCATTAGGAGGAAGAGGGATGAAATGGTGCATTCATAAAAGCGCAAAGCTGCTTTATTTCGAACATCATTTGCAAACTAGTAAGAAGGAACAGCTTTTGACTACAATCAGCAAACAATATTTCATATCGAACTCAGGTATACCCCAGGATTCAGCAGTGGATATGAAACCTTGGTTTTACTGGATTTATTTCAGTGCAGGCTCCCTACTGATCTTTGGAACTCCCTGCCTATTAACATCAAGCAGATCCCTTCACTGTACTCTTTTCAACATTTGCTAATATATGTACCGTATTTTTTGCTCTATAAGACTCACTTTTTCCCTCCTAAAAAGTAAGGGGAAATGTGTGTGCATCTTATGGAGCGAATGCAGGCTGCGCAGCTATCCCAGAAGCCAGAACAGCAAGAGGGATTGCTGCTTTCACTGCGCAGCAATCCCTCTTGCTATTCTGGCTTCTGAGATTCAGAATATGTTTTTTCTTGTTTTCCTCCTCCAAAAACTAGGTGTGTCTTGTGGTCTGGTGCATCTTATAGAGCGAAAAATACGGTATATATTTCAGGCAAGCCTAGCTAGAAATGTAGAATGTCGACATGTTCTTTAATCTGGTTTTTAGCTTGTTGATTTTAATTATTTTTTATATGTGCTAAATAGTTGTTTTTAAACATTGTTTTTTTAACTGATGATTTCATTATTTTATTCCTTTTGTAAAATGCTTTGAGGAGGTTTCTTAAAATCTTCATGAAGTCAATCAATAAAATGCCCTTCAGAGTCTGCGGCCACATCCGCACCATATATTTAAAGCAGACTTGCTCCACTTTAACCCTCGTGGCTTTCCTCAAAGAATATTGGAAACTGTAGTTTCTTAAGAGTTCTGGGAATGAGAGCTCTGTGTGGGGTCTCTCAACCAACTACACTTCCCAGGGTTCTTTGGGGGAAAGTTGTGGCTGTTAAAGTGGTATAAATATGTTTTTAATCCAAGGTGCGCTTACAATCTGTGCCTGCTCCATGATGGACCTGTATTGGACCTTTACAAATGGAGGGGTGGGACCATAAAACCCAGGGGCCTAATGTGGCCCTCCAAACTTCTCTGCCTGGCCCTTGAGTCTCTTCCCAGGCCATAATCCCTCTTCAGCCATTCCTCTCTCCTCAGGCCATGGCCTTCACCTGTTCTACTTCACACTATCCTTGAGTGGTTTTGTCTTGCTGGAATTTGTCTTTGAGCTCTGATAATGCCTGGTTGGAGACCAGAGGGGGTATGAAAGCATCTGTAGGAAGTAGCCCAATGTAGCAAGGTAAAATTCATCATATGCTGCTTGGCCCATTATCAAACCCTCCAAATGTCCCGATTTTCCAGGGACAGTCCTGCAATTACAAAAGCCATCCCGGCTTCTGATTTGATCCTGGAATGTCCCTATTTCATTTCCCCCTGCTGCTGCTGCTGCTGCTGAGCTCAGGGAGGAGAATGACATGGTGCTTGTCCTCAGCTCCTATTGCCTCTCCACAGCTGCCACTGCCGGCCTCCTTTCTCAGACAGCTCGTAGCGGTTGCTGGAGAGCAGGTGAGGAGGAGAAGAGACCCCTGCCCCCAAGGACCATGAGGAACCATGAGGAACTGGCTCTGAGGGGCAGGCAGAGGGCAGAGCCGTCCTGGGTGGGAAGAAAGGAGGAGTGGAGCACAAGGAGTCTTGATGTTTATTTTTATTTTTAAAATGCTTTGTTAATTGTGCCCTTTCCTAATATTTATTTATTCGTGCCTTGTTTCTCTTTTTGTCAATCTACCGAAGAAAAAAATAAAATCGGGGTGAAGGGGTTTTCTCAGGATGATGGAAGTAGTGGCACTTGCCCTTCTTCTGATAGGAAATGCTCTGCCAGGGCAAGTGGGCAATAAATGGGGGGTTGAGGAGAGTCAGTTGGGGTAGAGTGAGAAATGTCCCTATTTTCATCTGAGGGATGTTGGACGGTCCGCATTATGCCTCTGGCTCTTCCCACCACCACTGGAATGTGGCCCTCTGGCACATTCAAACCTCGCTTCAGCCTTCATGCCATAAGTTGAGAAGTTTCTAAACAAAGGTGGAGGGATGGCTCAAAGAATCTTCTTCATGGCATAGAAGATGCCAGTTTCACTCAGGCCTTGGATACTATTGCCACTAGAGTTACCAGGACTCCTGACGCTCAGATTTTGGAGGGGCTGGTTGCTCAGGGATGGTGCCTGTTGCAGTAAGGGCAAATCCTGAAGGCACATGTTGAGATAGATGATGATAGATAGATAGATGATAGAGATAGATAGATAGATAGATAGATAGATAGATGATAGATAGATAGATGATAGAGATAGATGATAGATGATAGATAGATAGATAGATAGATAGATAGATAGATAGATAGATATAGATGATAGATAGATAGATAGATAGATAGATAGATAGATAGATAGATAGATAGATGATAGATAGATAGATAGGTGATAGATGATAGATAGATAGATAGATAGATATAGATAGATAGATAGATAGATAGATAGATGATAGATACACACACACACACACACACACACACACACACACGGGGAGGCATGTAACTCATTGGTCAAGTAGGTAGCCAATAGGCTGTCCTCCACATATTATTTGAACATCCCAACTCTCATCAACTCCACTCTACATAGTTGGTGGTCAGGACTCATGGGGTTGTAATTAGGGTTTGCCATACAACGTTGTTGACCATTTTTCTTAGGGGGGCACACAAAGTTGTTGAGCCTTGGGCTTTGGGGTATCTTTGATGTGCTCTTCTTAAAAAGTCGCCCTAGTTGCCATACATCCAGGTTTTTGCCAATTCGGACACCATTTCAACAATGTTATTTCCAGACATGTCCAGGAAAACTCAGATGTATGGCCGTCCTAGTAGTAATCCATCAACATCTGGAGAAACACAAGTGAGCCCCCTTTGCCCTAAGACCTAGCAGTCCTATTTTCACGAGCCTGTGTGGTGCATCCAAGGTAGCTAAATATCGAGGAGGACTGGAAGAAATTTAAGAACTATTTACAAAAGTATTGTAATTTGAGTGAATGCTAAATAAGATGCTAGATTAAAATAACTGAGCACCACTAAATTTAGAAGTTTTTAAGAAAATAAGTAAGACTGTGAAAATTTAGCTCCTTCCGAGAATTATAAGATTATGAAATATAGAAGGGATATAAGAATTTAAATAAGATGATAAATTGCTGACAAAATGTTACAACGATGAAAGTGGGAGCGGGAGATGTGAGGAAGTCCAAAGAAAATGTGAAAATATGTTAAGATAAATGTTATATTGTTTATTATGTTTATTTTTATTGTAAAACCCAATAAATTGCTTTAAAAAAAAAAAAACAAGGTAGCTAAATATCTTGGGAGCTGGAGGTCAAGACTGGGGAACCTGTGGCCCTTCAGATGGCCTGCAACTTTCACCACCACCCCACCTAACCATGGCCTGCTTTGGTTGCAGCTGATGGGAGTTGGAGTCCCACAACATCTAGAAGCCATATGTTCACTTCCCCCTTGGTTGATGAAAACCAAAAACCTTAACACCCACTCACTGCTCACTATCAGTGTTGCTAAAGGGTCAAAGGTTGCTTTGGGCTTTGGAACACAATGGACCCACAAATGGGGTGAAGGGGAAAGATGTCTCCAAAGGAAGATGCAAAGCATTGCCGTTATCTATGTCTCTTTCCATTTTTGGTTGCGGTTCCAAGGGGGTGACTCGGGCGTACACGTTTCTGCACCTATGTGCCACCTCCAGAATGTAACCCCTGTGCAAGGCACGATCGTACTGTAAACAAAGCATTGAGGCCTTTGTAATGTTTGCATGTAGCTTATCTTAGAGACAGTGATATGAGGAGACCAGAACCATCCCTGGTTCCATGTAGATGAGGGATAGGGAACAATTTTCAGCACACAATTGCCTTCTGGGGGCCATATGCCAGAAGTGGGCGGAGCCAAAGGCAAAAGTGGGTGGGGCATTGGATATAAATGTTCCCTGGTTTCTCTACATTCCCCACCTCTATCCAGGTAAACCAGAGACATCATAGAGTTCAAGGGGACACTCTAGCCAGGTAAAAACCACTCTAGGGACTCAGCTATACAGCTGCAAATATAACGTTTTAAGTGTGCTTTAAGTGTATTATACAAATGTGACACTAGATGGTGATGGTGGGCTTATGGCAAATTCAATATATTTTTCAAAACTTCTTTTTTTTAAGCATTTTTGCAGCGTTTCTTTGTATGTGTCTAGATTCCACCTAGGAGAATAAGGTAAGGTCAGTGGTGGGAGTGATCTGGGGAGTTGGGGTGTGGCTGAATAGGGGGAGTGGCCTGCAGAGTATCCCAAGGGCCAGATACAGTGGTCCAGGGGCCACATTTGCCCCTCCCTCCACCCTAAGGTTTCCCATCCCTAGCCTACACTGACTGCTAGTGGACTGAGATCTCCTCCAATCCTAGCTAAAAATGCCAGGGTTTGAACCCAAGACCTCTTGCGTATACAAAGCATCTGCACCCCCGACTAAAACACCCACTAAAACACCAACTCTTTTTGCTGGCTCATCTCACCCTTCCTGTTCAGCTTTCATTAGTACAAAAGGGATATTCCTCTCTCTCACACACACACACACGATCCTTGCAATTCTTTACATCGAGAGATCATTTGGCCCCTGCCTGCGTCATGTCGTCCCACAGCAAGAAAAGAAAAAGGAAGTCTTCTTTGCTCTAATCAACTCCCCCTGGAACCTATTAAAAGTTTCTTTGATGAGGAACGGCGGGTGATGAAACTTCACCAACAAGTTTCTAAGGTTTTAATTAAATGAAGACAGAAGTTTTCGTGAGGTGGAAGAGTGATCAGCAAAAGTGCAGGAGAAACTTCATGAAAGACTGTGAAGAAGGAGCGGGGGTGGGGTGGGGAGATCCGCTTAAAGCGTTATATTGGGGAAGGAATAAACCTTACAATCTGTGTTTTGTTTTGTTTTGTTTTGAATTTAATGTCCCTGCCATCCTAATGAGACCGTCTCAAGTTGTTGAGTCCCAAACAGAGATGCTGTGGAGAGTCTAGTTTGACCTGGGAAGTTTTACCTCAGTCTTTGGAAGGGAAGAACACCTAGTAAAGAGAGGGAAATTCTCTGTGCATGGTCAGAGGCAATACTTCCATTTGTTGCCACTTTTGAAATTGGACATTCATTTAAGGGGGGGAGATTGAATTCTGGCGTGATCAAGCTTGGAGAAAAGTCCTAGATGGATCAGTTTAGTATTCGCATTGATATCATGTTGTATTTGATATCATATCATGTATCATTCGTATTTGATATCATGTTGCTGATGTTAGTCTGCCCTTCACCCTAACATCCCAGCTTACAGGCTGCCATAGAGAATCAAACATTTGTTTATGGAATAAAGAAACAAACAAATAATATTTCATTTATTATTTATTCATCGCTTGCCTTTACACCCCACCTTTTCCTCCAGGAAGCTCAACATGGTAGACATGGTTCTTCCCCTCCTCACTTAATCCCCACAAAAACTCTGTGAGGTAGGCTAGGCTGAAAGGTGTTGACATCCAGTGAGTTTCATGGCGCCCTCCCTGTGGTCTCCCAGGTCCTAGTCCGAGGCTCCAACCACTACACCACACTGCTTCTCTTCTACCATAGGTCCACCCAGCTCAATATTGTCTACACAAGGGCTCTCTAAGGTATCAGGCAGGGAACCTCTCCCAACCCTACCTGGAGGAAAAATGGGAAGCTGAGAGAAAGCAAAACTGACAGATTCACCATCTGTACCATCTGCCAATCTTTCCCCGCCTGAGGAGAACAGCCACTCATTTCCTCAAAGAGAAGACCTTCTGGTCCCTGAGTTTCTTCATGGCGTGCTTCACCTCTTCGTTCCTCAGCGTGTAGATGACCGGGTTAAGCACGGGAGTCACCACGGTGTAGAAGACAGCCACCACTTTCTCCATGGAAAAGTTCGAGACAGGGCGGGTGTAAAGGACAAGGCAAGGCCCCAGGAACAGCACCACGACAAGGAGGTGGGCGGCACAGGTGGAGAGGGCCTTGCGCCTCCCCTCGGCGGTCCTCCCTCTTAGCGATACCAGGATGATGATGTAGGAAGCCAGGAGGGCCAAGAAACAAACCAAGGAGATCATGCCGCTATTGGACACAATCAGTAGTCCTGTCAAGTAAGTGTCAGTGCAGGCCAACTTGATGACTGGGGGAACATCACAGAAAAAGCTGTCTATGACGTTAGGCCCGCAATATGGGAGGCGGATGGTGAGGACAGTCTGCACCAGGGAATGGACCATGGCTCCCACCCACAGGGCGCCCACCAACCAGACACAGACCTTCAGGCTCATGATGGACATGTACTGCAGCGGGTGGCAGATGGCAACATAGCGGTCGTAGGCCATGATGGTGAGGAGGAAGATCTCAGCACAGGCGCTGAGGTGGAGGAAGAAGAGCTGGGCTATGCAGCCGCCAAAGGAGATGGTCTTTCGGGCAAACAGGAAGTCGTGGAGCATCTTTGGCGCGGTGATGGAGGAATGGCAGATGTCGATGAAAGAGAGGTTGCCCAGGAAGAAGTACATGGGGGTGTGGAGACTCCGGTCGCAAACCACGGTCACCATGATGAGGAAGTTACCTGCTAGGATGAGCAGGTAGATGATGGAGAAGATGGCAAATAAAGCCAGCTCAAGTCGCCGCCAGTTGCCAGTCAACCCCAAGAACACAAAATGGGTCACTGTGGTGTGGTTTAGACTATCCATTTAAACAGAGCAGAGGGAGGTCCATGCGACGAACCTGAACAGAGGGGGAAAGCACAGGTTGTCTATATCAGGCATGGCCAAACTTGGCTGTCCAGCTGTTTTGGGACTACAGTTCCCATCATCCCTGACCACTGGTCCTGTTAGCTAGGGATGATGGGAGTTGTAGTCTCAAAACAGCTGGAGGGCCAAATTTGGCCATGCTTGGTCCATATATTTGTCTATAAAACACAATACTGTATTGGCCTGAATATAAGCCACACTTTTTTTCCAAATTCCGACTGTGAAAAGTTAAAGTGTGGCTTAAATTCGCGACCTTACAAAAATTGGTTTTTACGATATCACTGCTGAAACAGACATACGGCAAAACAGAACCGATTTGCGAGCTTGAGACTGTTGTGCAATTAACCCGTAGAATTTTCTTCTACATTTGCCATTTAGGGTGCCTGTGGAATTGTAGCAACTGAATAGCAATTTGCGATTTGAGCTATCATGCGGTAGCTTTGGCGGGCTTGCAAGATCAAAAGCTTAAGTTGGCTCAGAGTTACAATTCTACCAACTGCTGCGATTTTTCAGCCTGTAACCCAATTTTAAGGGAGCGGCTTATATTCGGGTATTGTCTTTTTTTTTCTCCCTTGAATTTTAAAGGTGTGGCTTATTTGCGGGTGCGGCTTATATTCTGGCCAATACGGTAATTTATATTGTACATCGTACATCATTGACTGTTTCCTCAGAGGCTGGACACTAGGCAAAGCTGGTCGGAGACATTTTGGTTACTGAGGCAAAGGGAAAAGATATTTCTTTCCCGCATTCCATGTACAAAAATGCCAGAGCTGCCGTTGTATATAAGGCTGCATGCACATGGTACATTTAAAGCACATTCACAGCATCAAGGCTGCTGCATTAGTTTAGAGAAAAAGTGAGTAAAAGGGCACAGGATAGAGGTGCAGACAATTACCGTATTTTTCCTTGTATAAGACGCCACCATGTATAAGACAAGCCCTATTTTTTTAAACCCAAAATTAAGAAATTAAGTTGTTTAGCTTTTGGGGGGGTGGGGGAGGTCACTTCTGCCAATTGCTCACCCACCTGCCTGCCACTGCCAATCACTTGCCGCAACCACTGCCGATCATACACCTCACCACAGCTGCCAATTGTCTGCCTGCTCGCCACCACCAACAGCCCACCCGCCCACTTGCCACAGCCACCAATCGCCTGCCCAATTGCCGCAGCCACAGCCAATCTCCAGCAGGCCTTGCCGCAGCCACCAATCACCTGCCCAATCGCCGCTGCCAATCTCCTGCTCGCTGCTGCCATTAATCGCACGTCCCCCCTCTGCATTCACTATCTGTGTATAAAACGACACCCAATTTTTGCCTAATTTTGCTTAGCAAAAAGCATTGTCTTATACATGGAAAAATACGGTATGCATGATGCTGAGAAAACGGGTACAGAAAGGTTTTCCCCTTGTCTCATAACACTGCAACTCACGGGCACACAATGTACCTGAATGTTGGAAGATTAAAGACATATAAAAGAAAGCACTTTTTTTCCCATATGGTGCATGGTTAAACTATGGAACTCACTCCCACTGGAGGCAGTGATGCTCACCAACTTGGATAGCTTTAAAAGAAGAGCAGAGTAATTCATGGAGAAGGCTTTTAACAGCTACTAGCTGTGATGTTTATGCTCTGCTTCCTGAGCTTGAGGCAATAGGCTTCTGAATACCAGTTGCTGGAAACGGCAGGAGAAGAGAGTGCTTTTGTACTGGGTTGCTGCTTGTGGGTTTGTCACAGGCATCTGGGTGGCTGCTGTGATAACAGGATGTTGGACTAGAGTCTTACATTCATATCAGACCCTCCAAGTGTCCCTATTTACCAGGGACAGTCCTGGATTTGCAGGAGCCATCCTGGTTTCTGATTCGATCCTGGAACATCCCGCTTTTCCTTAGGAAGTCCCTATGTTCATTGGAGAGATGTTGAAGGGTATAGTAGGACGTCCCTATTTTTATTGGAGGGCATGAATATTACATGACACACACCCCCAACCAAGGAGATAAGTGACTATATAATTTTAGAAGACAACTGAAGGCAGCCCTGGATAGGGAAGTTGTTTAATGTTTTATGATGTTCTTATATATGTTGTAAGTTGCCCAGAGTGACTGGGGCAACCCAGTCAGATGGACAGGGTATGATGATGATGATGATGATGATGATGATGCAGGACCTCCCTATTTTCATCCAAGAAATGTTGGAGGGTATGTCAGATGACTTCCCCACAAAAGAATCCTGGGAACGGTGGTTTGTTAAGGGAATTGTAGTTCTGTGGGGTGTAAACTACAGCTCCCATGATTGGGAGAAGTCATGTACCTTTAATGTATGGTGTGTACACAGCCTTACCTCAGCCTCCTCCACTGCACTTGAGGGCAGCAGACTAGCTTAGACACACACACACACACACACACACACACACACACACACACACACAGTATGCCTCCAGACGGTCAGTATTTTGTGGGAGGGATTCAAGTGCCTAAAAATTAGTAGATAATTAGTAGTAATAAGAAGTGTCTTAAAGTGCTCTGTTGCCCTAGTGCGGCAAATCCAGTTTTAGAAAGAAAGAAAGAAAGAAAGAAAGAAAGAAAGACGCTTTTGTGGTTAAGAAAGTGTCAGGGAAGTGCATTAAAAGATATAGAATGATCAAATGCTTAATGGAAAGATGTCTAAACACGCTGTATGCAAATCCAAATGAAAGCAGGATCCGTGCTTTTTTTCTGGTGGGACGCAGGGGCACACATACCCCTAAACATTTTGTGAATCTTTGTACTTTTGTCCATTTACTGTATTTATTTTTCCTGATTTGAACTATAAAATGGTGATTTCCTTGAGAGTACCCCGAAACATTTTTTTAGGGGGGGCGGGAATCACTGAGCAGGATAAATGCTCATTTTCCTATAAAATTCCTGCAAGTAAATCAGAATGAATGCTTAATAAATGCAAAATATAATCTAACTTTTGCATAAGTGTTTTGCAAGCAAATCAGGGTGAATGCTCAATAAATAGGTAGTCTGTAGAAGCCAACACACACACATGTAAACACACACACTAGGGACAGTAGCATAATTCACGGCATGCATCCAACTGGTTCTTAAATCTCCTGGTCCTATCTCTTTGCAAAGCAGCCTCTCCTGCAGAAACATTCTGCAGATTTCCCTGTACTGGTTGTGATCGTTGTTTAGAATTTTTTCCAATAGGACAATATTTGCTCTGAGACAATTTAGTCAGCTACCGTCATCATCTACCCTTGGTTTTAACTGTCTGCTAACTGACCACTGCTATCATTCTATTTAAACTTATTACATTTCATTATTAATCTGTGCAAAAATGCAAACTGCATTTTGTTGTTGTTTCCTGTTTCCTGGGCAAACTGAGTGGATGGGTTGTGGGGGGTCCATATGGACATCCTGATGAATGAGCATCTAAACATGATTAGATCTTCTTTGACCTCAGCTCGGCTCAGAAAACCTCAGGTGTCTTTCTCAAGGAGAAGTCTGTCTCTGTACTGGATGAGCAAGTGGATGGGATGGGCGTTTTGCAAAACCAGTAAAATGGGTCACACATTTGCTGCAGATGGTGACAGCAGCCACGAAATTAAAAGACGCCTGCTTCTTGGGAGAAAAGCAATGACAAACCTAGACAGCATCTTAAAAAGCAGAGACATCACCTTGCCAACAAAGATCCGTATAGTTAAAGCTATGATTTTCCCAGTAGTGATGTATGGAAGTGAGAGCTGGACCATAAAGAAGGCTGACTGCCGAAGAATTGATGCTTTTCAATTATGGTGCTGGAGGAGACTCTTGAGAGTCCCATGGACTGCAAGAAGATCCAACCTATCCATTCTGAAGGAAATCAGCCCTGAGTGCTCACTGGAAGGACAGATCCTGAAGCTGAGGCTCCAGTACTTTGGCCACCTCATGAGAAGAGAAGACTCCCTGGAAAAGACCCTGATGTTGGGAAAGATGGAGGGCACAAGGAGAAGGGGACGACAGAGGACGAGATGGTTGGACGGTGTTCTCGAAGCTACCAGCATGAGTTTGACCAAACTGCGGAAGGCAGTGGAAGACAGGAGTGCCTGGCATGCTCTGGTCCATGGGGTCACGATGATTCGGACACAACTAAACAACAACATTAAGTTGGTAACATGCTGGCTAGCTGTCAAGAAACAAAATGGAAAAGAACAGTAGCTGTGGAGAAGGAGCAGGTCTGTTACCTCTTCATTCTCACTAGAACAGACAGTAACCTGAGGCAAGATGCCTATTTCATACATACTTCAGTGGGCAATTACAAGCTCGCTGGATTTTCAACTAGCACTGAACTGGCCATTAAAAAGGTCAACAGTAACATTGTTTTCAAAAAAGCTGAAAGACCAGATTGGGGATAGTTACGTTTAGTAAAGTGAGAACTGAAGCAAAATGGTCTGGTTCACCGAATCCGAATCCAAACCAATTTCGGCAAGAATTAGATTGTGATGAATTGATAGCCATAGCCTTTTATATACTAACCTTTTATGCTCTTCCACATTCGTTTAATGCTCCTAACCCTTCTTTTAGCTTCTTTTAGATTCCTATAGTCTTTTATATATACCTTCTGTTTTAATAATTTTAGCTTTCCGAAACGTTTTACAGATTTTAAATGATTGTACCCCACCCTACTTACGCTGGTCTATGACTGTAGTAAAGATTTGATTGATTGAAGAATTAGATTACATTCCTACCACTCGCTGCCCCTCAAGATCTGCCGCCTGAGGCAGCTGCCTTACTCTGCCTCATGGTAGGACCAGCCCTGTTAAGAAGGAAACTTCAGAAGAGTGCAAGATATTACTGGCTTGGGCTACACCAGGGGCATGTTTTATTGTAATATAAGGATTTATGATCTCTTTGTTTTTCTCCTTACATTGCTCTCTTTCATCTGCCCTGCCCATCTTCCTTCCTTCCCAGTCTCTCTCTCACAAATAATCTTGTCACATATCTATGGACGGCATTCAGCTAAGTTGTTGCTGCGTGTGGAAAGAGGTATGCACATACAATAGCACCTTCTTTCCCTCTCCTCTCCTCCCTTCGCACTCCACACACCCCGTGCCCCATAAATCTGCTCTGGACCCAGCTATCTTTCGAAAAACACACTTCTCTGAATTTTGCAGTAGTTCTCCAGTCAAATAATTGTGTGTGCGCACACATGCATTTGTGCATGCATGTGTATTAGGTGAAAGAGTACACATAAATGTGCATAATCAAAAATAACATACAAAAATGCCTCTTAGTAGGAAAAATTGCCTTGCAAAAATGTATGTACCAGGCAAAATGGCATGCAATGATGTACAGGTTAGGAGAAAGTCACAAAGTGCTGGTGGTTTTCACAAGGACTCGCAAAACCAACGCGTATGGAAATGTGGGAGACTGCAAGTTAAGAGTGAAAAAACAAGAATCTGAATCTGAAACTGATAGATTCACCCAGCCACCATTTCAAACTTAAACTATCTCCATTGGTTTGTATCCAATGGTAGCCCTACTCAGAGGAGACCCGCTGAAATTAATGAACCTAAGTTAGTCATGTCCACTGACTCCAATGGGGCTAACTCTGAGGAGCCCTAGCAGTGGACACAACCCGTTCTGTCCTTGTCGAAGGAGCAAATATTTACCTGAAAGGGTCAAGAAAGAAAGCGATTGTGACAAGGTCTTCATGACTTGATCCTACCTCTTTGTTACGATCTCCCCTTCAAGCTTGTTGCTTACCCAGAGTCCTTTTGGATCCACCTCTGAGATTTTCCTTCTTCCAATTATATATGAAGGTTGAAGGTTTGTTTGTTTTTCTTGCAAGAACTCAGTGTGACATCTTGGAAGACAACGAAGGCAAAAGAAGAAGATCTTGGGAGATCTAAGCTCCTCAGACTAATTAAGTCACCAAGGGGCTTGGGTGTTTGTTATTCCGAAGGTTTCCACATGTGCAAAAGGTCTTAGGCAGACTTTGGTAGCAGCCAAGGAATAAAATGTATTGTTTCTGGAAGGTACAGACCCATAACAGAGGCTATCGTGAGCTCCTTGGAGGAAAAGTGTGGTATAAAATTCAGTAAATAAATTAATTGATGATTTTTCATGGGGGAGTTTTATTCCACTTGATTTCCATTACACTTTTTGAATGAATATCCATGGGCCTAATGCCAGACATAAAACTTTGTGGTAAAGGTGAAATAACTCTGTACATGCTTATGGGCTTGCTTGCTTGCTTTCCCCTCCAATACTTCAGGTGTGGATATAGGAACATTTATTTGCCCACAAAAGACCACTTAGCCAGGCCTCCATGAAAGCCTTCAGTAGCAGTAAAGCTCTGCTGAATGAAATGCCTCTGGTCTATTTTGGGGGGATCCTGCAACATGTTTTAAGTTTTTACTCTGCTAACTTAACTATACATTGGAATCTACCCTGGATCAATTGAGTAGAATTTAAATGACACACACAACTGGGGAGAGTGGTGTTGGGTTCAGGTTCTACTGTGGGCTTTTCATAATAGGCATCTTTCTTGCCAAAGTTAGCACAGGATGTTGATGCTTTGGCCTGATCCAATAATGGTGTGCCTACATTCTTACATTTCCTGTACAGTGGTACCTCGGGTTAAGTACTTAATTCGTTCCGGAGGTCCGTTCTTAACTTGAAACTGTTCTTAACCTGAAGCACCACTTTAGCTAATGGGGCCTCCTGCTGCCGCCGCGCCGCTGGAGCACGATTTCTGTTCTTATCCTGAAGCAAAGTTCTTAACCTGAAGCACTATTTCTGGGTTATCGGAGTCTGTAACCTGAAGCGTATGTAACCCGAGGTACCACTGTATTTACAATATGTCATGATTGCAATCTTCCACCTCCACCAGCAGAGGCAGCATGTTTCTGAAGATTAGTTGCTGGGAATCACAGGTGACCAAACAATTACTAAACCCCTGTGTTGCAAACTATTATCAGTAATATCCAAGGCAACACGATGACCAAGTACAACAATGTGATGTCAATATAAACTCTTTATAAAATCTATGCAGAACATTGAACAGTATGAAATATATGAAATATGCACTCTCTACAAAACCAAATAAACAGAAATCTTGTAAATCTCTGAAAATCACAAAATATGCACTCTTGGTGGATTCTCTTGAAAACGTAGAACCAAATAAACATAAGTCTTATAAGTCTCTGAAATTCTTTGTAGACTATGCAAGTTTCTGAAAGAAGCAATGGGTCAGATTCTTACCTGGTGAAAGTAAGCCATAAATTTTGTGATTTTCAGAGATTTATAAGATTACTGGGAATCACAGGTAGGCAGAATGCCATTGCCTTCAGGTCCGGCTTGCAGGCTTCCAATGGCATCTGGTTGTCCACTGGGAGAACAGGATACTGAACTGGGCCAGATCCAGATACCTTGGGCCAGATCCAGCAGCCGGACTCCTTTTTATGTACTTTGTGAATATTCCAAAGTGCATATTCATTCATTCATTCATTCATTCATTCATTCATTCCCTATAGGATTTGATATAAAAGGAAATCTCTAAGACAGTTCTAAAAAATATATAGTCAGAAGAAAACTATCCATAGCAACTCATATGAAAGCACAACAGCAATCAAGCAAGGCTCAATAGAAACAGAATAAAATTATATACAATAGATAAAACTGAGTAGGATGCAAAAAGAAGAAGAAAAGTTTAATGATTAAGAATTAAAGTCCAAAAAGGCTTAGGGCAAACCAGTGGCTCTCAGTTTTTTTCCTCTGGGCCACACTTCAGAATAAAAATTTGCTTGTGCCACACCAATTTTTTTTATTGATAAGAAATATTATGGAAAACACAACTAGGATTGTCTTCAGTATCACTTGATGTTCTTGCTCTCATATTGAAAAGATATATATCCATAATCTGCAAATGAAAAAATATTATTTTGATTCTATGCTACACCGAAATGTTTCAATGTTTCTTTGATGGTCCTTGAATCTTCCTGTCACACTTGCCATTCTCTCCTGCCACACCTCTGTGGCGTGCCAAACCCTCTGAGAACCAGTGGGATCAACCCATATGTGTATGTCTAAGAAGCATTTACTGTTGGCTTTCTCTGCCTCACAAACCACCCAGGGGAGGGCATTCCAAAAGCCGGGTGTTGCCACCGAGCTCACCCACTTCCATGTTGTCACCAAGTGGCAATCCACTAGTTGTGGAATGGCCAGCAGGGTCTCCTTGGAAGCCAGGAACATAGCAAGCTGCCTTATACAGAGCCAGACCTCTGGTTCATGTAGTACAGTCTACAATGACTTTCTGGGATTTCAGACATGGAAATGCTGGGGCTTGAACTTGAGGTCTTCTGCATGCAATGTAGCTGCTTGACTGCTGAGTGATGCCCCTTCTCCATCATAAAAATCTGATTGTCTGGACTTGGGGAGGCAGTCTGCTACTTCTCCTGAACCTGAGATCGTTTCAGGGCTTTAAATGTCAACAGCAAACTGGCGGAAATGACTGGTAGAATCCGTGACCAGGGAGAAGAGTCGGTGGAGGAAGATTGGAAGAAATTCAAAGACTATCTGCAGAAACATTGCAAAATTAAAGAATGTTAGAGTGATGCTGGATTGAAAATAAGTGGCTTCCAGCTGTACAGGATTTAAAGTTACAGATAGATTAAGATTAAGGATTAGATTTTAATGTCATATTATATTAAGATTAAAGATTGGGATTAAAAAAAGAGGGAAGGAAATTGCTGGACAAACAATTTGAACTGGAATACAAAAGAGGGAGGTATGAGGAGGTCCAGAAAATAAGTAAATTTAAAGATGGAGATGAAAAGGTGATATTGTTTTTAACTGTTTTTTTTCCTCTTTTTTGTCTTTTGTTTTTTGTTCTGTTTTTTTTTCTTTTTCGGACTATGTATTGTGTATTTTTGAATTGTGTATTTATGTGTTCTTTTTATCGGAAACTTTAATAAATATCATTTTTTTAAAAAAATTAAATGTCAATAGCAACACCTTGATCCCAACTCAGTAGCTGACAAGCAGCCAGGGGTGTAGGAAGGGGGGGGCAGTCCGCCCCGGGTTCCATCATGGAGGGGGGTGTCAAAAAGGAACAATTACTGCCCTACTAGGGCGGTTCATTTTTTAAAAAAATATTTTTTTAAAAAAATGCCTGCTCCAAAGGTCTTATCTTGCTACACTAGGGATTATATAGCTATATCTGAAATTTCATGCATATCAGTTAATATCTTGACTCTCCTCCACGAAAATAACTGTTTACTTGGCCGTTTTCATATGCCGTGAAGGCTGAAATTTCAATTCAATGGAGCCAAAACACAATCCATCCTGTAGATTTAAGTATCTGTCCACAGTCGCCTCCTTGTTATCCAAGGCCCATAATCCACATTCCTTTGTAAGAAAATATGAAATAACGTAAAACTATTTTTGCAGGCAAAAAAAAAAAAATCAATGTGTGTGGTGGGGGTGACAAGAAATTTTCCGCACCGGGTACCACTTGACCTTCCTACGCCTCTGCAAGCAGACCATAAACAAATTTAAAGCAGCACAGAATGCTTTGCTTGATGAATAAAGAGGAACTTGCCAAATACAGGTTGCTTCTGGATGAGCCTTTTTATTAAGCACATTTGCACCAAGTCCACGGGGAGCTATTTATGTCAACTACTTGCTGAGCATTCCTTCCAAATTCTTTGTAGAGAGGTTAGACAGGGTCACATTATACCATCATTATCCCACACTTTCCAATGCATTTGCCTGTCTCCTGAATGGCAAAAAAAGAAGTCCAATGTGTTGGAGGAGTAAGTTTGTTACACAGGAGCGCTATACAGTTGTACTTCGGAAGTCGAACAGAATCCGTTCCGGAAGTCCATTCAACTTCCAAAACTTTCAGAAACCAAGGCACAGCATCCAATTGGCTGCAGGAATCTCCTACAGCCAATAGGAAGCCATGGAAGCTGCGTTGGACGATTGGCTTCCAAAGAACGTTCGCAAACCGGAACACTCACTTCCGGGTTTGCGGCACTCGGGAGCCAAAACGTTTGACTCGCAAGGCATTTGGATCCCAAGGTACGACTGTATATCAATTTTAATTGCACAGCCCATAGTTGCCACTATGTGATCAAATAGCACCTGAAAACAGAGACAGTCTAGAAGCACCCTGAGACATGAAGGCCAAAGGCCAAGTAAAACCAGCAAGGTACAGATTGAAACCACGGTGGCAGGAAACTCTGCAGGCAGCTTTTTCTGTAGCCAGCTCCCGTCTTCCTCTCACTGTGTCACTCACGGCACAATAGTAGATGCCAGAGTCACTCAGTGCTACTGCTACCTTGGTTAGGCTGGATGTTCGCGAGGCCGGATCCACATCCATGACGAACTCTCCAATGGAACTTGAGCCTGTGTAGCTGGACCCTAAAGTAGCCACAGCCCCCTGAGCCTCTGGTGCCTCTTTGTACCAAGACATCGTGTTATGAGATGTGATGTTGTGCTGGCAAGAAGTCAGGAGTTGCTTTCCTTCCACCAAGGCAAGCTGCGGAGGCTGGAGAACCTGGAAGGAGACCCATCTGTGAGCAACTGCAGAGGGAGGCAGAGAAATGTTGTGAGGGGAGCGAATGCAAATTCATACACCCCAGGAAAAAACTGAGCTGAGTGATATAGTCCCTAGTCCAACACACTAAAAACTGTACCATGCTGGTTCTTTTCCAAAGGTGACACACTTTAGAGTTACTCGGAGGGTGCGTAAAAATGATTTTCAGTAGTTTAGGATTTTGTACCTATCCACCAGGATAAAAAGCACACACAGTCTTAGATTCCTCTCTTTCTCCTCTTCCACACATCTCTGCCTTTCTTATGCTTTACTCTTCTAGCCCTATATCTGTCTGTCTGTCTGTCTGTCTGTATAAATATAGTAATGATCAGCATCATTTTTCCTGTTGTTGTTGTTTAGTCATTTAGTCGTGTCCAATTCTTCGTGACCCCATGGACCACAGCACGCCAGGCACTCCTGTCTTCCACTGCCTCCCGCAGTTTGGTCAAACTCATGTTTGTAGCTTCGAGAACACTGTCCAACCATCTCGTCCTCTGTCATCCCCTTCTCCTTGTGCCCTCCATCTTTCCTAACATCAGGGTCTTTTCCAGGGAGTCTTCTCTTCTCATGAGGGGGCCAAAGTATTGGAGCGAATGCAAATTCATACACCCCAGAAAAAAACTGAGCTGAGTGAAAGTACATTTATATATCGTAGACGAAGCTGAGCAGTATGCAAAAATAAATAGAAACGTTTTAGAATTAAGAATCGGAGTGGTATAGTGATTGAAGGTCTGAGAGAAGGGTTCAAATCCCCAACTCAGTCATGACGCTCACTGGGCAGCTTCAAGCCAGTCACTGCTTCTCAGCCTAACCTTCCTCACAGGGTTGTTGTGGGGGTTCGTAAGGAAGAGGAGGACCATGCATACAACTCCTTGGATAAAAAAGGTGCCGTATAAATGCAACAAAAAACCAAAGAAACATAGAGGTCCTTCTGAATAGAGATAGGGGAGGAATTTGATTCAGTTCACATTTCAAAGGCATTTTCAGAAAGGCATTTAAAGGTGGTTATTGCCTCTTAAATCACCTGTGGGAGAGAGAGGGGGAGAGAGAGATTGGTTCCCCTTGGTTCAAATTCTGATACCATCCAAAGCTGTAAGGAGGCAGAAACTTTGCACACCTTCCTGTCAGATTTAGTGGAGAAGTAATATGGATCCTAGAAAAAGTAGTTCATTGAAGACCTTCTGTAATGTCTTCCCAGACATTGGATAACTTTGGACATTCTGTGCCTAATACCAATTTCTCTCCCTGGATCATAGTTCTCCCTTCTGGATTATTATTATTATTATTATTATTATTATTATTATTATTATCTTCTTCTTCTTCTTCTTCTTCTTCTTCTTCTTCTTCTTCTTCTTCTTCTTCTTCCTTCTTCTTCTTCTTCTTCTTCATCATCTTTCTGAATGGGCAGAAGTTTACCCACCACCAATTCTGGAAGCGAGTACACTTAACCATCTTTTAGTATTTTGTTTCTGAAGTTTTTTCTTATTTTCAGCTTATTTCATTATTGTATTTGAGCAACAGACAACAGAGAGAGAGAGAGAGGAATATGAACCTGACAAAAGCACTGCTTATTTTCCCATGACAGCATCAGAGTATCAGGCCATCATTGCAGCATGCAGTTCTATCCCAGTCCAGAGACTCCAAGTCAAGCCAGAAAAAATAATACATCCAAATTTCTCCTGCAAAGTCTCTCAAAGGTTCCTCCACCAGTTTCTCCACAATATTGCATGTGAGGAGACTCTGTCATCGCTGGT
Organism: Podarcis pityusensis; assembly: GCF_964106645.2. Lineage (NCBI taxonomy): Eukaryota > Metazoa > Chordata > Lepidosauria > Squamata > Lacertidae > Podarcis > Podarcis pityusensis. Next base: position 45,154,090 of record NC_138038.1, on the reverse strand, counting down.
CCATCCTGCCAATTGATAATAATTGAGCCTATGATCCTATGTCTTCCTGATCTCTGATAACACACAAATTATAGGTTAGTTTATCTATGAGCAACGTTTCCAAAAGCTGGCCTTATCATCCTTCCATTGTCATCTTGTTTTCCTTCATGATTCTCCTTGTGCCACCTGTACAAGTGACAAGGAGAGAGAAAAAAGGATGTGATTGTTCTTACCTAGGAGAAAGAGTGCAGCGGGAGAAAACTTCATAGTTCAATGCAGAGTTCTACTTCAGCAATAAATCTCACAAACGCTTAGCTCCTCTAGGTGGAAGTTGAGAAGAAGGTTCCACATCACAAGGGGTTGGGGTGGTGTATACTGCGGATGAAACTCAGGAAAGATAGAAACCACTTCCTTTCTTAACTTACAAATACAACCCTACAATATTTGCTTAGGAAGTTGCTCTTTTTTTTTACTTTGGTCTTCCACTAGCGTTAGAAAGCGTTTCATGCCTTCCTCTGGTTCACACACATTGGGTACATTAACACGTTTTCATTTCTGTCTCCCCGCCTTTTTCTTCCTTTCTTCCTATGGATGAGAAATGGAGGCTTTAAAAAATGGGCTCGCCTCTGCCTGCATAGAGATGTAGGTCATACTCACGTTGTATATTTAAATCACATGGTGTGTGTCCCCCCCAAAAAATCCTGGGAACTGGTGTGCTTGTTTTCTCCTGCTCTTGAGAATAGCACTCGAGGCAATGGCTTCGAGTTGCAGGAAAGCAGATTCTGACTCAACATTCAGAAAAACCTTCTGACGGCTGTTCGGCAGTGGAACAGACTCCCGTGAGAGGTGGTGGACTCTTCCTTCCCTGGAGGTTTTTAAGAAGAGGTTGGGTGGCCATCTGTCAGAGATGCTTTAGCTGAGATTCCTGCATTGCAGGGGGTTGGACTAGATGACCCTTGGGTGCCTTCCAACTCTAAAGTTCTGTGATTCTATGAAATTGCAGCTCTATTGGGGGGGGGGGAGCTACGCTCCCTAGGAATCTTTCAGGGAAGCCATGACTGTTAAGGCAGTATAAATGTGCATTAAATGCAAGGTGTGGGTGGCACCTGAGAATTTGAAGCTGGAAGGTAACTTGGAGGTCATTTAGAGCCAGCGTGGGGTAGTGGTTAAGAGCGGTGGACTCGTAATCTGGTGAACCAGGTTCACTTCCCCGCTCCTCCACATGCTGGGTGACCTTGGGCTAGTCACACTTCTTTGAAGTCTCTCAGCCCCACTCACCTCACAGAGTGTTTGTTGTGGGGGAGGAAGGGAAATGAGAATGTTAGCCGCTTTGAGACTCCTGAAGGGGAGTGAAAGGCAGGATATCAAATCCAAACTCTTCTTCTTCTTCTCCAACCCCTTAGCCCAGCACATCTCAAAGAGAACACGAAGCAGAGAACTTCAATTCCAAGAGTGGTTTAGCGATCCATCCCTTCTCCCAGGGAACTCTGGCAATTGTAGCTCTGAGAAGGGAACGCGGGTATCTTAACGGCTCTCAGCAGCCTTAACAAACTGCAGTTCCCAGGATACTTTGGGGGCTGTTAAAGTAAGGTTGTCAGACGTCCCCGTTTCCCGGGGACAGTCCCTGGATTTACAAATCAGTCCCCACACAAAATCCATTGAAGTTGCAAAGTGTCCCCGGATTCATTGAAAAAAATCTGGTAACCTTCTGCTAAAGTGGCATAACAGCACTGCAGATTAGGGTCGTTGACATATTTCAAAAAGTGAATTTAAGTTTTTGAGGTATTTTTAAGGAAATTTGCTAAAATCCAGACGTCCAACATCAGTTGCCATAGATCCGGATTTCCCTGGGCATTTCAGAGATTCCCTCCTAAACACTGCTTCCAGCTGCAGTATTTGGTCTATATTTGGGAAATTCCAGACACATGGCAACCCTACAGATGTGTGGGGCAGGTGTGGCCTCCTGCACTGCTCACACAGGCAAATTTTGTGCAGTGTCTGTGCAAAATGCCACCCCGTTTTTCTTTAATCTGGGCTTGCTGGTAAGTTAAAATGTCCTGCAGAAACAGAGCAGATCCAGATTCAGTGGGGAAGTATTATGGGATGGCATTTTGATGGGGATGCCGTGTGAAGCACATACCTGTCAGCGCTGAGACCGCAACAAACCACATTTTAGCCTTAGAAATAAATTCCTTGGCAGAGGATAAACCTCTGGTGAAATCTGCTGGGCAGATCTCGAGTTTAAAACTCGCTGATATTAAACACGAAGGTCGAAAGAAGGCACATTTTACCACATGAGGTGGACTTGAAAGAAAACGGAAGTATATTAGGAAATGATTTATAATGAATTGAAAAAAATGTTTAGAATTACTTTTGTGTAAAAAACAACAACCCTGAAGCTTTCCTACTAGGAATGTTAGGTCCATAAATACCTAAGGATCAGAAGAAACTATTTATATATGCTACAACAGCTCCACAGGTGCTACTTGCCCAAAGGTGGAAGGAGGACAAACTACCTACAAAAGAAGAATGGTTGATAAAGATGATGGACTATGCCAAAATGGTGAAAACAACCAGGAAAATCAGAGATCAAGAGGACAATAAATTTAATAACGAATGGGGAAATTTTATAAGATACTTGAAATAACACTGTAAACAATTTTTTAAAAAATAACCACTTGCAATGAAGCATGAACTATGGTAAGAACTGAGTTTTAAGAAAATATGGAGAATATGATACAATGCAGTTTGAAAAGAATATCTAGGGAAACCATGGAAGGGTGGAGGGAAGTTCTGGGATTCTAAGAATCCTATTTGTAACATGATTGTGATTTATATATGATGCTAATTGTTAAAAGTGAAAATGATTTTTTTTAAAAAAAAAACAAATTAAGATATTAAACTAAGAGGTTTAATATCAGCAAGCAAGAAAAATCCACAATTCATTTCCAGTAACTCTGTTGAATAAGGAATTGTCAAGAACTGTAAGGCGGAAACCAAGATAGTTGCCTTCTATTCTCTCTCTCTCTCTCTTGTTTCATGACTGAACATATAAATCTGGTTCTCTTTCCTCCACTGAGGTGATGAGCCCCAAAACTAGAGGGAGTAAAAGGCTACCATCCTTACCTTTGTACCTTATGGTTGTGTCCCTCTGGTGGATGGTTTTAACATAACGGTCTGGCAAACGTTGCAGAAGAAATTACCGTATGTGCTGTGGAGATGGATGGGGTGACTCTTAATGGATGGTATTCCTCTGGTGGAATTCATGTGTGCACTGGCATTTAGATTATAAGGTTACCAGATTTTTTCCAATGAATCCGGGGACACTTTAAATAAATAAATAAATAAATAAATAAATAAATAAATAAATAAGTGAGAAAGAGACAATTACAGTGGTACCTCGGGTTAAGTACTTACGTAATTCGTTCCGGAGGTCCGTTCTTAACCTGAAACTGTTCTTAACCTGAAGCACCACTTTAGCTAATGGGGCCTCCTGCTGCTGCCGTGCCGCCGGAGCGCGATTTCTGTTCTCATCCTGACGCAAAGTTCTTAACCCGAGGTACTATTTCTGGGTTAGCGGAGTCTGTAACCTGAAGCGTATGTAACCTGAAGCGTATGTAACCCGAGGTACCACTGTACTCACAAAGGGCCATGAAAACAGACAAAGTACCTAAAATAAAAGTGAACTTGCAATATCAGATTTAACTAGGTTCTTACAAATTCTTGACTCAGCTATTCAGTTTTTCTTGTTTCGCCCCCGGTGGGGCTGATTTGTTGGGGTTGGCGAATAGCACACTCCTGAGCACAGTTTTCTGGGCTCCTTCAGTTGTCTTGTGCCATTGATACATCTACTAGTGCTAAATATCTTTGAAGAGACAATTTCTTGGCTTAAGCATGAAAGACCGAATAGCTTAGCCATCTTACCATTTTTGGGCAAGTAACATTCTTGCCACCGTAGTCGCATAGATGAATAAGTTTCTATACAGTTTAGGTAGTTCCCAAGAGAAAAGCTTCTGGGTTTCTGGGGGGGGGGGGGTTATAAAAGTTATTTTTAAACATCCTTTTCATTTCATTATATATTTAGGAAGACACCTGAAGGCAGCCCTGCTTAGGAAAGTTTTTTTTGTTTGAAGTTTTATTCTGTTTTTAATGTTCTGTTGAAAGCAGCTCAGAGTGGATGGGGAAATCAGCCAGTTGGGCAGAGTGGAAATAAATTATTATTATTATTATTATTACTATTATTATTATTTCCTTACATGTTTTTACCTGGCCAGAATGTGTCCTTGGCTTTCATACTCAGAAAGCAGCTCAAAACAGCCACCAGCACATGAATAAAAAGCAATATAAATAAGAAGGACATGAGAAGAGCCTTGAAGGATCGGCCCATCTAGCCCAGCATCCTGTTTTCACAGTGGCCAGCCAGAGGCCCTTTGCGTGTTCAGACCCAGAGACCTCCCCCCTAAATGAACACACATTTGACTCAAATTTTAGTTTTGGTTTTTGGTAGAATTTAGGCCACAACTTTATTGATTACAGAAAGTGAGTGGTTGCATAGGCTCTGGTTTGACCAGCTCCCTGCACCCTTGCAGGCAGCACTGACCCAGAGCTCTATCATAGGTCACCCAAGGGTGAACACCTGAGGTCAGTGGAAAGCCCAGGAATGGACTATGTCCACTCCCCAGATGCTCCCCTGGACTCAGACATGGGCACAACCCCCTCTTGGGGGTTGACCAAACCAAGTGGAGTCCCTGGATTCCTTTAACAGAATACCCTTCACATAGGATGGCGAGACCGTTCTCCTATCCCTATCACCTGAACCAGCGCCTATCCGCAACCTTACAAGTTGTGACGATCAGGCGAAACCCAAATGACAACAGCCAATCAGCCAAGTGGGGAAATTCCTGCCGTGCCCCTGTCCCAACGACAGACGACACACGACGGCATAGCAAGGTCAAACGCAAAATGCCCTAAATATAGGGAGAGGCCCTTTATGGGAAGCCCAAAAGGACCTGACTGAGCATAAGAGCACGATCTCCTCTTGAGGTTTCCAGCAAACAGTTACTAAAGGAAACATCAGTTAACTAC